>NC_135785.1:146658544-146906044 GCF_051106095.1 Pogona vitticeps
AATAATTGACCCTAAACATATTTAAATTTCAGCTTGATAAACCAGGTGCATTTTTTAACTCAGTTGGGTTGTTGATCTGAGTTACAATAAAATTGCATTCAGTGCCGCAAGTCTGGGCACACTTCACCAGGAGAACATCCAGAATGGAATAGGCTTCCAGCTAAATATCATTTAGACTGTATTGCATGTTTCTTTTTGTTTACCTGGGGAGCAGAATCACAAAACTCGTAAAATATAAATTTGCTCTGAAATTGCACTCTCTTTTTTTATATATATAGGTAGAATTCTAAATCGTTTCTCCAAAGACATTGGCCACCTGGATGATTTGCTTCCATTAACATTTCTGGACTTTGTGCAGGTAATCTGGAGGATTTGGGTGGTGGTGGTGGTGGAATTTGCATTTTTCTAGATGGTGCAGAATTTAACTTGGATGACTGAAGTTCTAAAGAAGCATATGTTGACATTTTGTCAACTTTTCAGCTGGGCTTAATGTAAGTACTTGTCTAAAGAGGGTGTAGCCAAAAATTGGAGAGCAAGAGGGGGGCAGGGCAGGAGGGAAGAAATGAGTAATAAATGGCTAGTAGGAGTGGCTCCCTGGAGCTTACCATTATGTCAAGGTTTCAGTATCAGCTCAGTAGCTACATGCTTGGTAAGTTGCACCTAATTTACCCTTGAGCCATTTGGCAAGCTTGCTACACTGTTATGAAATATGTCCACAGTAAAGAAACAATCAGCTCACATGAAAAGATAGCACTGATTAACCTAATTATGCATGTACTTCCTCAAAGAAGCCAGTGTTTACCATACTGTTTCGGATTAAAACAGGTGTGGCTATTTACAAAGAAGAGATTAGCAATAATAGGTCTGAAAATAATAGCTGTGATGAGAACAAAGGAAAGAAGTTGTTATAAATACAAAAAAGAGAGAGTAGTCTAAGCACAAATGATGTTAGATTCAAGGAAGTGGTGATGGATTAATTTGTGGCAAGACATTGGTTTTTCAATGGATTCCTGAACAGTGCCTTTAAAAAAAGGTTATTTGTGTGTGTGCGGGGTGGGGGGGACTAAACAGTAAATGGCTACCTTCATACGCTGGGACTCAGTATTGTTAGGGGATCACTTTTCTGCCAGGATCTACACTATGTTCATATTTTACTTCCTGGACATGGTTTCAGGAAATGGTAGAGGTGTAAGGATCTTCTTCTCTGCGCACCATAGAACTGATTGGCGCTCCATTTATGGAACTTCAGTCCACTACAGATCTAGTTGTTTCTTACATTCCTGGCCTTTGGGCATCGGTTAAGCATGTATCTGTTTGTACAAGCCTTTGGGCAATAAACATGTTTTAAATTTATTTTCTACTGCTTTTTGTTTGTATTACTTTAAATGGACATCAGAAAGCATTTATAACTTGTGATTCTAGATGTTTGTGATTTGTGGTTCTAACTATGGCCTGGATTCCTGTTGGGAGAAAACACATGCAGCCTCCCCGTACTTTTCATGGGGTATCCATTGTATGCCAGGTTCATGAAATAATCTGATTCAAGGACCTTGTGCTGCCTGGTTGTTAAGATAATCAGTCGATGTCTTTCTCTTGGTGACATGAGAGAGGGCCTTCTCTGTCATTGCAGACTCTGGAATCCTACACACACACACACACACAGAGAGAGAGAGAGAGAGAGAGAGAGACTGGTCCCAGCTTTCCTTTCCTTCTGCAACAGACAAAGAATGGTTTCTCTGTGACTGGTTGTCTGGGAGGGATTTTTAAATGGAGTATCATTCCTTATTGCTTTGAATCTGCCTTTGATATGGATTTTGTTTACCGTTCTTAGTGTGGTCTTTGTTTGTTTCTTTTTAATATTTGTATACTTACTGTTTTTTAGTTTTTACGTACAGTATTGTCTTTTAATTATGTAAGCCGCCTTGGGACTTTTTTAAAAAGAAAGGCGGGGTAAAAAATATCTGCCATAAAAATATGACAGATACTCTGCCAAAAAAGAAAAATCTGCAACTAGACAGCCCAGTTATCCTACCCAAATCATTCTAGACCCTGTTTAGCACATTGAAGACCAATATTATCTCCCTCCCTTAAAGGAAAAGGGGGGACCATCCTTTCTCCTCCTCCATGCTTGTTTTAAAGTGCTCAATGGTCTTGAGAAAGTGGAAGTTTTCTTCCAGTTCCTCCCACACTCTAGAGGAGAAGGGAGACAAACCTTTCTATTTCTTTTTAATGTTTGCTAACTGATGCAGCCCATCAGCAATGCATTGAAAGGGTTTTTTCAAAGCTCACTGATGTGCTAGCAACAATGAAAAAGAAATGGAAAACTTCCACTCACTTAGCTTTTGCAGTGGAGGGGGAAGAAAGCTTTGCATTTTTCAAGATCACTAAGTGGCTTAAGCAGAGACAGCTTGTGTCTTCTGCTCTGGTTTGATCCCACCAACCAAAACAAAATGTGGGGATCCTATCTGCAGCAAAAAAAATCACTAGCCCCTGACAGGTACCCTAAAAAGGGGGCAGGGGACAGACTAGCTCATGATAGCATGTGTGTTGTGTGGCCTCTGGGAAAAGGAGCAAACTGGCCTGTCCCCAACCCGGACCAAATTATGGAGCAAATGCTCGTCTGGTTGCACCTCAGTTGGCAAATCATTTATATGTCTCCTAATGTTGTTGGGACAATCCTAGACTGCAAGCCTGTTTTTTAAAAGAAGAGTGTAACACTGTTTAGAACAAGCTGAATGTTAACTTCCCTGGGAAGATTGGCCGCCCACCAACAGTATTTCCATTTTGCCATAGCTGAGTTTCAGTGTCGCTAGTCCTTCTGGAGTCCATTACTGATCCTGGGCACTGATAGCAGCTCCTGTGCCTCACCTTAATCAGATGAGAAAGAAAAGCAGAGCTGCATAATTGTGACACCTCACGCCTAGTTCCTGGCTTAACTCATTCATAGGAATCATATAGCAATTAAGACCATGGAAAAAGAGGTGGCAGCTCCCAGGATTCTATAGCCCAGCTGCTTCCAAATCCATCCCCATTCTCTCTCAGTAGAAGCTGTTGCCAGTCCCTTACAAATGATGTCCTACTTCTACTCAGTTTGCTTATCTAACAGGGTCTGGTTGTGCTGGAAAAAAAGAGGATGGAAGATGGGGTCCTTCTGGGAGCAAGCCAAACTTGTCTCTACCAGTGCACCACCATTATCCTGAGCAGCACAACACAAGGAGAGTTGCCTAGACTAAGCTTTATTTATTTTGACCTGTGCTGGCTTCCTTTCAACTTAGACTGATATTGAGATGTCATTTCCTTCCTCCCCCCCCCCATTTCTCTCTTGACCATCTCTGGGAGAGGACAGAGGAGACATCCTGTCTTTGTATTCGAGAGGTGAGGGGCCAGCCATTGCTCCCTGCATCTCTGTCTTAATTAGCTATGACTAGTAGTCCTATTGGGTGGGATGTGGTGGCGCTGCGGGCTAAACCGCCGAAGCCTTTGTGTGCTGCAGGGTCAGAAGACCAGCAGTCATAAGATTGAATCCACGCGAAGGAGTGAGCTCCCGTCACTTTGTCCCAGCTCCTCACCAACCTAGCAGTTCGAAAGCATGTAAATGCGATTAGATAAATAGGTACTACTACAGTGGGAAAGTAAACAACAATGGAAACTGTCTTTGGACAAACTCTGGCTCTACGGCTTGGAAACGGGGATGAGCACCACCCCCTAGAGTCGAACACGACTGACTAAAATGTCAAGGGGAACCTTTACCTTTACTTAGTAGTCCTATTAGCTTTCTGTCTTAACATGTTTCCTTAGCTTTCTTATTTTCCTCAAACATCTTTTCAAAATGGGAAATATTCTCTGCTAACTAGTCTGATTTTCAGGGGCTAAATCTACAGGTTGCTCTCAGTGTAACTAACTCTGCAAACACTGCCAACTAGAAAGTGAATGGAAGTGAACAAGCCTGCAAATATTCATTATGTCAAGGAAGGTGGTCATGTTGGACTTCAGTGCTGATGATCAGCTTGTAGGATGGGTGTTTGGACCACATAGCTGCCAACATAAAAAACATGATCAGTTCACCACTTGTTTCCTCTTTAGTATCATTATTTGAAAACGTATAAAATGCTTAATTTTAATTTAATTTAAAAATAATAGTTTTAAAATTAGCTAATGAAATGTACGTTGGTTCTCATTGCCTCTAAAGTAGAAAAATCTACTAGGACATACGGTTTCTTCTTCTTTTTCTTTTCTTTTCTTTGAGATGACAAATCTTGTCATAATAGAAAAGAAGAAATTGTAAAATTTCCTGGTGGTTTTTGCCCTGCTTTTCAAGGGCTCTACAGCCCAAGAGATTTGAGAAGTCATTTTTAAAAGCTGCTCTATAAGCTCTCTCTTTGAATGCCCCCCCAACACAGAAATTAAGCTTTTAAACATACAGGCATACTGAAACATACAAGAAAATCTATCCTGTGCAGGAAACTTAAAGCTACTACACAGACTCTGTTGGGTGTTTGATTCCTTTTTTTAATGCTTTCTGAACATCATTGCACACACTGCATGGCAAGGTGCCCTTGGTCTGTATGCAAACAGGTGTCTTTGGACATGTGAATGCTTGTTGGACAGAGCTGGCTGTTCAATATGTTTATCTAGCAAATGTTTCATGCAAGATTTTACAGCTTAGGAAGTTGTTCAAACAGTTCTAAGGTGTGGGTGCCAAAGGAGTGTGTAATCCAAAGCACTTCCCTTTTTTGTTAAGACCAGTGGCATTCTTCTGTGAGAACGGTGTACCTTGTGTGGTACTGTGCTAGAAAGGACCCTGTTTTTGCCTTGAGGCTTAATTTATTTTCCCCTGCCTTGTATGTGCCTTAAAAGGCCAATGCAAACTTAGTGTCTAGTTGTCTTATGCCCCACTGACTTCAGTGGGACTACTGCAAACATTACTAACTGTGAATTCATACCATGTACTCTGTCTCTCATAGTTAAGGGATATGTAAAGGTTGTGTGTTCTGTCCCCCAAGTTCCTCCTTTCTCCAAAGTGAATTACCCAGGCCTTCCTCTGAGTACTTTGACCATGGCTATTGGTACTCGTGCACCAGGTAACCATGGCTCGATTTCACTTGACATTTATACCAGACCTGGCCAGCCTGGATATTTTGTCCTGATTGTCAGTTTCTGTGGCCTCTGTTGCAGACTTACAGTACACTTCTGAGTCTGAGGAGGGTTTTGAATGGACGCAGACTCAGGTAATGAGTGACTAGGTCTCATCCTTTGGTCGTTAATTCCCCCCCCCTCCAAGTCCCTGAATTCCTCATCTGTCAAGAGCATATTGTATGCCGCCCATAGGAATGGCTCATTCTGATTATTTGACTCTTACCCTTCATGTTTATACTGCTCAAATATTTCAGGCATATAAAAAAGTTCGTTAGTTGTTGTCATTGTAGTTAAGCAGTTTGTTTTTCATTTGTTTATTCCCCCTTCTCTGTATTTCACCTCTTTTGATTATTGGTAGTGCCGATTCAGTTGAGGTATTTTCCGTCAAATTGTGAAGGGTTGCTGGCTTATTTATGTCTAGAGAAGCCCAGCTTTGTACAAAGGATAACTGTTATTGAATATGATAAAGATCTTTTGTCATTTGTTTTGTTTGCAGGTGTCTTTTATAAGACATCCTCTAATCCCTTCAGGAAGAAATATTTTCTCCTTCTTAAAAAAGAGAAAGAAATCAGTATTAACTAAGTATAAAAGCCTTGAGCCTCTACTATTGTTGTCGATTCTTTGAGGGACATTTCCCAACAGCCATTGTTCAAATGGTTGTCAGGAGGAATCAAGTGAAACTCAATAAACAATGCAGTAACTGGTTCCTCTCACTTTGTGTGCAGCAGCTTTTCTTGAGAGGATTTGCATTGAAGAACTAGACCATTTTCTGAGTTGTCGTAGGGTCATTTAGAAACATTCCAGCCTTTTTGCTTTTCTCGCAGTTTCATATTTCAGTTCTGCACAAATAAATCTGACCTATCTAGGCCTTGGGAGGCTTCAAGGCCACTGTTGGAGGAACACCCCCCCCATACACACTTGGTTAAATACCATCACATTGTTTTTAAACCTTCCAGATTATAGATTTAAAGAGAAATGTAAAAGCTTTCTGGTCACATTGCCACAGTTTGCATATTTGACAATTAATATAATTAGTTGTGGCAGTTTTGCCTGGAATAAAAATATTATTTTTTCAAGGAGTCTCCCCTCTTTTAATTGGCTTATACAAAATAAATAGGCTATGCTGTTTATAGCTACATAGCAGTAAGTCCTATTGATTTCAGCATTGATTTTACTCCCAGGTAAATGAGCATAATTATCTGGGAGTCAGTACCATTATGCTCCATGGGAATTGTTTCGCTTTGGGCCAGTATAGAGATTCATAAACAATTTGCTTGCAAAATGCTAATGAAAAGTTCATGCCTTTTAAAAATGCTACTCTGTATTTTATATTTGCAAAGCCCTAACAGCTAAATGTGTGGTGCAGTCCTGTTGATGTTTACCCAGAACATGTAATGCTGTTGAAGGCACTTTCTAATCAGTGTGTTAAGGGTTGTAGCCTTCAGTTTCATCAAAAGGATATGTGGACTTCTGATGGCTTTTGACTCTAGTTAGTGATTCTGAAAAAAATACTGGCTGAAATGTTATGTTAAAGGTATTAGTCTATGCCCTTCGTATCTTCCTTCCCTTTTGTTTCTCTTTAATAATTCAGACATTATATATTGATAAGAAATCTATATTAATAGCTGTTTCTTAATGGTTATGCATAAGCTGTCTGAGTTTTCCAATTACGTAGTCTCTTGTCATGAAGCAGGAATGTGAAGAATATATGAAAATATTTTCTCCATTAACTTTAATTTCTCCCTTCCTAAATGTTGCAGATTTTGCAAAGCCCGCCTCAGGACTTTGCTTTGTTTCTGGGGGAACATTGTGTGCAATCTGCAGCTGTCTTTGGAGGGAGAAAAGGGGGGGGGGGAAGACCAGTGATTTATTGAAGCAAGCTGAATTGAAAACCCCCTTTTTTTCCTCCTCAAAATCAACAGCTTGACTGAGTTTAAATAACTGACTTTTCATATCCTTTCATCACACACAAAGACCTAATCCTAAGACTACTTGAGCCACCAATGTAGGCTGTGGAGGGGACCACCACTGGAAATGTCACTCCCTTCTCACCACACACAAAAACACATTGAGTGCTGCTTTTATGAAGTGAAAATGCTGAAGAAAAGGAAAATGCAAGCAAGGTGGCCGCAGTCATTTCTTCAAAATAAAATAAAAAAGGGCTGCTGCATCTGGATATTAAAGACAAAAAGTACCCAAGATGGCAGTAATAGGGTTGGTGCACTTGCTTTCAGAAGGGCAAATGAGTGGAACTGCTTGTTTCAGTATCACTGACCCTTATATTTTATTGTGTGGAAATGTCAGGGAAAGTGTGTTAGAAGGCATTCTAGCATCTTTTAGTTTCACAAGGACTTTTGTCATTTTGACATTCCCAAGTGCTTTTACCATCTGTTTTCCCTCCCTCCTCTACCTATTCTAGTGGCAAAGTTGGTTTGCTCAAATAATTTGTCCAGGACAATTAATACTGGTCCTTCTTGTTTTGTTTTGTTTTACTTTATAACCCAAGAACACTATTGTATACTTTCTTGGCATTTCTTTGACCATAAGGACAGAAAGCCGCTTTTTGACACATTCTACTTGTTTATTGGTTACTGTGATGTTTGCATAGAATGAGTAGGTAAACAGATTGAAGATTTATTTATTAGCCTGTGACCTTTATATCTTTCCTTTCCTCCTTTGAGTTCAAGAATCTCCTCTTCCTCCCTTTATTCTTATAACAGCCTTAGAAGGTAGGTCAGGCTGAGAAGTAAAATAGCTAGCCCAACCAATATTACCCAGTGAGTTTCATGATTCAGTGGCAACCTGGATCTTCCAGGTTTCAGACCAGCACCCTAACCATTATAATATACTTGTTACTTTAAATGCTTTTTGCTCCTCAAAGAGTTTCTAGGTAGGTTTCAAGATTACCCTGGGTCAGAGGGGCCCACACTAATTACTGAGCCACACTACCCTGATTGTCCATGAGTGCCAAATACAACTTCAAAATCAGTTCCAACAGTTACAGAAACAATCAAACAGCTATGGAGAAAAATAAGTAATAAAAATGTGAGACGAGTAATTACAGAACAATCTCACAAGAAAATAAGAAAGCTAGCTAACATGCTCATAGTTACATCCTGGCATAGCTTCAGTGCAGCCTCAGAGTACATACAAAGTGCAAATCTTGTAGCGGGAAGCAAATGAGCATAGCATTGTCCTAAGATAACTAAACTCAACAAAATAACTACCATTCTCATTTTTATACCCAAAGTTTCAGTTTTCAGACTCTTCTAGAAAATCTGTCAATCAGGTGTCAAATTTCCCAAAACTTTCACAAAGAAGAGAGTAACTTCTTTCCCCTCCCCTTACTTAGCTGAGACCATTTTCCTAATTAACTCACTATTAAGGAGTGAGCTTATCTTGACCTTGAAGTTTTCTCACACAGAGATAAACCGTAGGTGTTGCTGCCTTCCAATTATCGTTGGGCATTTCCCTCCCTTTTCTTGGTTAGTTCATCCTAGGCACAAACTACAAGTCTGATGTTTCCAAAGGGCAACAGAAGCTATGATTCCTCATTTTCCTAATCTCTTGATGGTTGGCACTTGAGGGCAAATCTTATAGACTCTGAAAGGTGAACAAGGAAGCTTCTTGTATTAATTTGAGAAGAGTTGGGCTATATAGCTCATTTGGGAATCTGATATTAAATTGAGTAGTAACAAGAGATTTTCAATAGCTCAGCACATTGGCAGCATAAAGTCATTCTCCTGCTGTCCTATCATCCTGTCTTGCATCAATCTACTGGGTCTGTGTGTGTTGATTTAGCACTTTATAAAAGTGGAGGTAGGGTGAGTTGAACAGGAATATGAGACAATAAGGAATTAGAGGTAAGAGGAATGTCTTTGGCTTTCTTATCCTAGTTTCATCTGGAATTCTGAAGCATTAGTGAAGTCGCTATGTATTATACTGGTACATTTGTCAAACTATAATAATTGGCTGTTCCTTGACTACTGATATTTGCTTCTACAGAGTGCATAAAATACATTCAGCCTGTGTTCAGTTTTTTAATGTCTTCCATGCTGAAGCTATGTAAATTGGAGGTGGGATGTCCCTTGTAAAATAACTTGCATTCTTTTTGTATTAGAAATATTATGTTTGTAGGTGCATACATATGTGCAGTGATACAGACAGGGAAGAAGCAGGAGATAATCAGCTTGGGCCCCTGCTCCAACTGGATCACCTCCTCCCACTGTTACTACCAATTGTCCTGTGGGAAAGATTCGAGAAATATCTTTTTGTTGTTGTTAAAGTGCCATCAAGTGGCTTCTGACTTATGGTGATGTTTTGAATGAGAGGCCTTCAAAAAGTCCTTTCATCAACAGCCCTGCTCAGCTCTTGCAAACTCAAGGCTGTGTCTTCATTTGTGTTGTATTGTATTCAACTTTTCTGAGCATTATTATCCCCTCATAATGTGCCCAAAGTATGGTTGCTTCAGTTTAGTCATTTTTGCTTCTAGAGACTGTTCCAGCTTAATTTGATCTAGGACATACTCATTTGTATTTCTGGCAGTCTAAAAGATCTAAAAACGTCTCCTCCGATGCTATATCTCAAATTAATCTGTTTTCCTGTCAGCTTTCTTTACTGTCTAGCTTTTACTGTCATATATTGCAATCAGAGATAAAATAGTGTAGATGATTTTCCCCCCTGGTCTCCAGTGATATCTTTGCACTTGAGGATCATTTCAAGTTCTTTCATAGTACACTTCCTAGCCTGTCTTCTTCTGATTTCTTGGCTGCAGGCTCCATTTGGATTGACGATTGAACCAAAGTATACCAAATCTTTAATTGTTCCAGTTTCTTCATCATCAACATTAAAGTTGTGTAGGTCTTCCATAGTAATGATTTTGGTCTTCTTAATGTTCAACTAGAATCCTTCTTTTGTACTTTCAGTCTTTTAAAATCATTGCTAGAGATGGATATGAACCGCGTTTAAGTGGTTTGGCCTGATTTGGTGTGGCACCGCGGGCAATGTGCACTTCAGTCTCCCACCTCCTCTGGGTGATTGCGCACTCACCAGCAGGGGCATGCCTCTTCTTTGCCTCCTTGGCTGATCTCCCACTCAGATGGTTCATGCCCATCTCTAGTCATTGCTACTTTCTGCCAGTAATATGGTGCAACCTGCATATTTTAGATTATTCTTATTTCTTCCACCAGTCCTTATTTCCTTCAACTGAATCTAATCCAGCTTTCTGTATGATATGTTTTTCTTACAGAACAGATAAGGAGGTAAAAGAACACTCATATGTCACCTTTGCTTATAGGAAACCATTCTGTTCTAAGAGTAGTTTGTTCCCAATAGTATAGGTTACACAGCAAGACAATGACATGTTGAAGTACACCAGTTTCTTTTAGAACAATCCATATCTTCTCAAGATCCACACAGGCCAAGGTTTTGCTGTGATTTATAAAGTGCAGGATGATTTTCTTCTGATATTCTTTGGTGTGCTCCTGTAGCCAGTATATATTTGCAATTCCTTTCCTAAAACAGTAAAATGAAGGATACTGGCTAGGACAGGCTATTGTCAAGTTCATGAGTTCAAAAGCGGACTGCATTAATTACTTGCTGATGGATGCAGTCCCTATTGTTAGCTCCTATTAAAATTTATCTTTTTATATTTGAAATATCTGCTAAACCTGCTAGACTTCTAGGCGAATTGTAGTATCAGGCTTAACCATTTCCATTAGAATTGTAACTACTATTACTATTTTATATTTCTTATTTTGCCCCTATTGTTTGTTTTAATTTTTTGTTTCTGTTTCACTTGTTATGACCTGTGATTAGAGATGGGAATCAACCGGAAAAACGCCGAATTGAGGTGGTTCATGGCTACCAATGAACCATCTACGAACCTCGAAATATCAAACTACTTTTTGGTTTATTTTTCTGGGTCATGCTTGGGAGGAGGGGAATAGGGGCAGAGAGCAGGCCTGGATCCCAGCAGGGAAGCTGGATCATTTTCTCTGAAAATTGTGACAGTGGAGAAAGAAGAGGAAGAGGCAGCAAGGCTGGGTAGGGAGGCGACGGGGGCAGCGGGAAGGGGGCAAAGGGGGGGCATTTGCTTTCCCAAAGCAAAATGAAGTGCCAGAGAGAGAAAAAAAATGGTGCTTTCTTTTGACAAAACTGAATAATGAACTGAAGAGCCTCGTGGCGCAGTGGTTAAACCGCTGTACTGCAGCCAAAACTGTGCTCACAACCTGGGGTTCAATCCCAGGTAGCCGGCTCAAGGTTGACTCAGCCTTCTATCCTTCTGAGGTCGGTAAAATGAGGACCCAGCTTGCTGCGGGGGGGGGGGGCAATGTGTAGCCTGCATAATTAAATTGTAAAGTGCCCAGAGAGTGCTTGATGTGCTATGGGGCGGTATATAAGCAGCACACTTTGCTTTTGCTTTCAACCATGAACTAGCCCAGATTGGGTTTTTTTTAACTTGGTAGTTCAGTTTGTGCCCATCTCTACCTGTGATTACAACAATATATTTATTTAGCTACATCTTATCTCTATTGATAAGAGAAGGCCATGTAAGGGGGGGTGGGAAAGACCAGCCCAGCTGCTGCCAGGCCTGGGGTGATCTCCATCGTACTGAGACAGTACGATGGAGATCACCCCAGGCCTGGCAGCAGCTGGACTTGTCTTTTTCCCCCCTTACATGGCCTTCTCTTATCAATGCCTCGTGGGATAAACTCTTATATAAGTTATAGCATTTTGTATTCTTGTGTCTTTATCTTATTTTTAAGCTGCCTTGGAAGAACTTTTATTCTGCAAGGCAGGAGGAGATAAGTAATGGGAATTAATTAATTAATAGTTCATATAAACTCTGATGCGAATCTAGAAATAAAGAGTTTTCCAGAGCAAGAAATAATTATTATCCCCGCCATATTTAGAAACTTCAGATACAGTATTTGTCCCATGTTTCTTGTTCAGTGCTGTCCTAGAATTTTGGAATTGAGAGGAGGATCTTCTCAGTTCCAATTCTCCTTACCTTCTTCCCATCGCCTGTTGTTCTTGTTCTTTTTTTTAAGCTGATGGTAGCCATCCTGTGTTCAGAGTCCATGTTTTTAGAATCCAAATCACAAGGCAAAGAGTAGGCAGAAACCACCCCTCTTTCCCCCTGTTTCTCCTTCTCTTTAAGTTATCTCATTCAATTTTCCAGTTATGTGCACAGCCCTAGGGTGACCATTTCCACATTGCCCCCATACAAAGTGTATCATTATTGGCCCCAATATATGTAAACATTCTATGAGGTTCAAAATATGCAAATTTAGAAAATGGCAATAATCTAAATAGAAATATAATATATCTTAACACAGTGGAGACAGCTAAGAGTATTTGATCTTTTAAGTTGGGTATCCAGAAATGAAGTAGGGAAGGGCTTGGGTAGAAACATGGGAATGCATCTTTCTGAACCACAGCAGGGATGAGATCCCAGACTGGAATGCCAGGGCACAGGAAAGCTCCTCCTTGCTCTAGCAAGAGAACTCGGTTTGCCATAATCGAGGTTCAGAATGAGTAATATTATTGAGAAGGAACTTGATGCTTCTTTCCTTTTCTTTGATTGAGTTCCTCCTTCATAGTTAGCTGTTTCAGGAGTACTGTAATGCTTTTTTGCAAGATTGTTTGCATGTTTAATTAAAATTTGTAGCCTTTCAGCTGGCTAAAGATATTGCAACCTGAATCTCTGCAATCAGAAATAAATACCTGTGAGTTCAAAGGAGCTTACTAAAGGAGGCATAGGTTTGGAGTTGTGCCTCACAGACTTAATTGTGAGATGTTATTTCTGTTGACTTGTGTTTTTGATGGCTATGCTTTAAAATGGAGCTTTTAACCACAGTGTTAACTCCTTTGAGCACAGGTAATATGAACGCAGGATGTAAATACGTATCTCCTGGGGTCATAGTTATGGGAGCTGCATTGGTGACTTCCTACACTTCATAATTTACCACTACCACACTACTGTCTAGGTGCTGTGAAAGGACACCTGCTTTCTCCTCTTCTGGTTGTTTATTTTTAAGTAGGAATGGGACACATCTGACATTCAAAAAGATGACCCCCTTCCCCCCCCCAAAAAAAAAGGACTGCCCTCTGTAAAAATCAGGCACATTTCCACCTTGCATTCTAAAACATAGATTATGTAGCTGCAAAATTTTAAGTACCTTATAGGTTTTAGGATCTTTGGGATATGCTGCTTCACTTTTACATATATTGCTGTCCTGTTTCAAGTAGTTAGTTTTTCATGCAAACCTAATGTTGGTGTAGTTGAATCATTATCATCATAATTATCCATCAAGTCACTTCTGAGTTATGGTGACTCTTTCCAGGGTTTCCTAGGTATAAATTGCTCAGGTTTATCATTCCCTTCTTCCAGGGGTGCTCTGGGACTATGCAGCTTGCCCTAGCCTAGGCTATGCAGGTTGGCTGTTCGCCCAGGAGGCACTGTGGGGAATCATACTCTCAGCCAGACATGTAACTCATTTAACGTGGCCATTAAATACATCAGCTTGAATCACTCCTGCTACTGGAAATGTCCCTGTGTTTATTTACTTACATTCTGAATTTCCTTTTGCTGAAGACGGTGGCATTTATTCCTTAAAAGACATTGCCACCTTTGTAACACAATGTCCTGACAGGAGGAGTTGGGTCAGGGAGGAAAGAAAAGTCTAAGCAAGGTCATTAAAATTTCTAACACCTTCTCAGCTACTACAAATCTTTTAATTCTCCTGTCAGTCATAGAGTGTAACAATCCTGTTCTAAACAGTGATAAGTACAAATCTCCTAGATTGCCTTAAACTATTGATATATATAGATATGACTTGTGTGCTTATAAACAATGTAGGGTTCTTTTTTCTGATTGGCAAAAAGAGACTTCAGATTTCACTTTTTGATTCAACCGGGAAAAGAATTCTTCAAGCATAATTTGAATTGCAGAGATATGTTTACCAGCGTTTTGTCTTAAAGCATAAACATGTATAAATAAGCTAAATGAATCTGAAGACAAGAATTTATCTCGGATGAATGGGGGGGGGGTGAGAAGTCTCCTAAAATGTGCTTCTAGGTTTATGTGTATGTCTTCTATGGGATTTAAATAGTCCTTAAAAAAAAACTTGCTTTTCATGAGATTTCAAAAGTGATATAGTGCCTTATAGGGAAGCCTTTCACTAGATTGTATTCCATCGATAGCAGCAGAGATTTATTTCCTTGTTGGCCGTGAAGATAATGGGCTTATGATGGGCAGAAGAAAGAGTATTCTTGAGAATGGCAAAAGGATATACGGTAGATAGTGGTGCTCTGAATAGGCCTGTAAATAGACACATGATTGTCATTTATAAAGAGTTCAGGTGAAATGGTACCTTTCGTGAAATGTGGCAGCTGACTTGCTCTTTGTTTCTCTCCATCGAGTAAGCAAATGGACCTCTAATCAGATAGAGGAATGTAGCAGGGAAGAGGGGGTTTAGAACTCTCCCCCACATCTTTCTTCCCCAAATGTCTCCTCCCTCATTGGAGATACCAGTGGAGGGCTTCCTTCCTTTTATCCTCTGCAAGTTGGTAGGTAGATTTTGGGGAAGAAGTGACTGTGAGGGGAGGTTTAAACCTCTCTTTTCCTCCATGGCCACAGTGCCCCCCCCCCCCGATCTAGAATGGAATCTAGCATGTGGAACAAAAAATAAGGAGATCAACTGCATGCTGCATATTTAGTACATGTTTTACCCCCATCTTTTTCAAATGGCAGAGTTTTTAAAGTGGAAATGAGTCATGCATGTTTGGGGTGTTTTTGAAGAAAATCTTAGAAAAATTCTTTGTTGTTCTTCAAAATTTCTTCTTCAAAACTTCTGTTGCCATCTTTTAAATTTGATAGCATTCAACCTTTGATGGCATTCATTGCTAACTCCAGTACTCAGAATCCTTCACATTCCAGGCATTGCCATTACAGTGATGTGGGAAATGCTTCTATCTGTATTCCAAGGATGCTCTTCAATTTGAATAGGTGAAATAGCAGTTGAGAAATCAAGCAATTAGATGTCTTTACTTTATATGTATATATAAAAGAGGGCTGGGCTGCCACGGATGCATAGTTGTGTCTGCCTTCTGAGACTATTTCATTAAGAGTTCATTTGTATTCAAGTCTGGCTTTTCAAAACATATGCATACTAGAGTGATCCACCCTGTCATAAATTTCATGTTAATAATGGTGGTGAATGCTTATCGAAAGTTTCTTCCAAAGATGGAGCCAGACATCCATCTTAGTCATCTTAACAATTTTCCTCCTCTTCTTTAGTTTTGCCCCGGCTGACTTCTGGTACGTACACCTAAGCAGAATAGTATCACTTCTCTTCCCATAGTTCTTGTTCCCTGCTTATCACTAGTGTTCCAAATCAGCAAGTTTTTTTAAAGGTTACATGTGCATTTTTATACTCCCATTGACTTTCTCAATTTGCTATTATCTGGATGCTTTGGACTGCATGTCCAGTCAGCCCCAGCTCTAGTTTAGGAATGACTGGAGTTGCAGCCCAAGCAGCTTGGGGGCTGAGGAGGGATGAGGTAAAGGAGGCAGAGGTCTGCAATACTGAGCCCCAAAGGGGAAAATAGTAGAGAACTGGATAAAAGCGGAGCCCTGGGAGAACCCAGGGCAGAGGCAACACACCAGATAAGGCATAGGAACATGGAGAGCTCTGCATTATATACAGAAAGGAAGTTGTTGATAAAGGAGGTTGGGGGTGGGGCACGGAGTAGAACTCTAGGCCAATGTATAATGGAGGCATAGGCTTGCTTGGCATTTCATCTATAACCTGGTGGGAGAACTTATTGTGGCTTTAGCTTGTACTGTGTCCTGTGCCCTGTTGTGGATGATGAAGAATGAGAGTAGGGAATGTGAATCTGATAGACTGAATTCAACTAACCATCCACATCTTTATTTCCTTAAGGCTTCTGGGGTGGGAGAAGTTCATTCCTCCAGATTTTCATGAACTACAGCTTCCATCATGGCTTATTGGGCAAAATCCGGTTGTTTAAATTTGCATCTGGTATAACCGAGATCACCAAAAACATTACATAAACTAAAAACTTCCTATCTGTCCCTCACCCCCAGTGGAGGTTCCAAGACCTCCACCTCCTTTCATCTTGAGAAAGGCTTTAGGAGCCTCGAGATGGGAGGAAGCCTTTGTCAAAAAAGTCACCATATCACCAGCGGCAGTCCCAGTTCCATCAGTGGGGATTTTTTTTTACTTTCAGTGGCTTCCCCCTCCCCATCCCAAGGCTTCCAGAAGCTTCCTCAGGGTAAAAAAGAACCCTAGGGAGCCTCAGAAGCCAAAACAGAGGCAGACAACTTTTATTTAGTGTAAAATATATGTTTCCATATGCTCTGGATTATACTTGGGTGCAAAGTTGCGCAACAGGGTTTTGCCCATGGTTTGCTACAGCTGATGAGAACAAGATTTCAAGATCGTATGGTATACTACACATTCCCTAGCCCAGAGGCCCACAAAGATATGCCCCACCCCCTGCACACACTCAACCCCACAAAGGCTGTTTGCGGCTGTGTGCGCGCATGCGCAAACAGAGGCGCAGCACTTGTGCGGGCACGGGGCACTCGTGCGCATGTGCAGACAGTGGCGGCGCTGTTTGCGCATGAGCACCCACACAAGCCCCGTGCCACCATAAGTGCATGCACCTCCGCATAAGCGCTGCGCCACTGTTCACACATCCATGCGTGGGGGCTGCCCTGCCTTCCCCAGCCGGTCCGTGGACAGAAAAAAGGTTGGGGACCACTGCCCTAGTGTTTAAGTGTTGTTTTTTTTAAAGCAATCCGAGTATTCCCCAGTTCCTGAAGCAAGTCTTCAGTATCCTCAGTACCCCAGATTGGGACAAAAGTGGGCAGTCTTGGTACTGAACCTTGGCAATTTGCCTAAAGCCACCTAATCAGTTTCATTTTGAGGTGAGAGTAGAATCAAGGATATGATGTGGAAAATAATTTGTCTTCATGGCTGTTTTTGCTGGCACATGGTTTGGGTTATCTGAATACTGTTCAGCTTTGTAAAACTTGAAAAATTCCTCTTGGGCAGTTCGTGGTCTAAATATTTTTTTATATAAGGCACAATATTGCTCATGGTATCTTCAGTTTGCTTTTAAATAATCACATTACATTTTCAAAATCAATAAATGAAAAGAAGGCTCTTTGGGGGAGAAAACATTCAGGCTCTCTTTGTGATTTTGTTGTTGCAGACTCTGCTTCAGATTTGTGGCGTGGTCGCCGTGGCTGTTGCGGTGATTCCTTGGGTTCTTATCCCTTTAGTTCCACTTCTTATTCTTTTCATCATTCTTCGTCGGTATTTCTTGGATACCTCAAGAGATATTAAGCGTTTGGAATCCACAAGTATGTATTTTTTTCATCTAACTTGTTGTTTAAAGATTTTGGCATTGTTTGGGATGCTATTATATTACTAATAATTCAGGGACAGGGATTGGAAAATGTTTGTTTTTTGCACAATGGCTTTGCTGGCTGGGGGATTCTGGGACTTGTAGCCTGAAAACGTAACTACTCCAAGGCTCTGTCTAATTTCGTTCTCCATCTTCCGATATATATTTTCAGACCTAGTTAACATTAACCACGTTTAGTGCTGGCGCAGATGGATAATGAAATTAATAATGCAAAGATGAGGAACTGACTTCAGGTCTTGGACTGAATTACCTCCTGTATGAACTTGTGTGGGCTGGATGAGCTGAATGAGTTCATGGGTTGGAACCTGTGTAGAGGCAATGACATGGTGGTGCTGCGGGTTAAACCACAGAAGCCTCTGTGCTGCAAGGTCGGAAGACCAGCAGTCGTAATATCGAATCCACGTGACAGAGTGAGCTCCTGTCGCCTCTCCCAGCTCCTGCCAACCTAGCAGTTCGAAAGCATGTAAAAATGCAAGTAGATAAATAGATACCACCTTGATGGGAAGGTAATGGCGTTCTGTGTCTAGTCACGCTGGCCACATGAACACAGAAACTGTCTACGGACAAACGCTGGCTCTTTGGCTTGGAAACAGGGATGAGCACCATGCCTAGAGTTGGACACGACTGGACTAAATGTCAAGGAGATCCTTTACCTTTACCTTAGAGGCAATGACAAGGAGGAGAGCTGTGTGTATATTCAAGAGTGTTCCTGCAGCTTAAAAAAGAAGCATGATTAATGTAAACTTGGAGGGAAAAATTCTTTTGAGTGATAGATACCACACATTTATTTGAAAAGGTTCAGTGCCAGAAATGTCTATAGTAGGATTAAAGAGATAATATCATTTAAACCTCTATTTTTCAGCTCGAAGTCCGGTGTTCTCTCATTTGTCGTCATCTCTCCAGGGGCTCTGGACTATTCGTGCATTTAAAGCAGAACAGAGATTCCAAGAACTATTTGATGCTCACCAAGATCTTCACTCAGGTTTGGAAAGAGCTGAAGAAAATATTTCCCAGTCCAGAAACACACGGCATGACCACTGGTTTATACTGCTTCAAAATGCAGGTGGATAGTACAGTGGTGCCTCACTTAACGATTACCTCGTTAAACGACAAATCTGCTTTGCAGTGGGTTTTTTGCGATTGTTATTGCGATCGCAAAACAATGTTCCTATGGGGAAAATTCACTTCACGACGATCGGTTCCCTGCTTCGGGAATCGATTTTTCGCATTACGACGATCTAAAACAGCTGATTGTCAGTTTCAAAATGGCCGCCCGCTGTGCAGAATGGCTCCCCACTGTGTTAAGGACGGATTCCTCACTATACAGGCACCAGAAAATGGCTGCCCTATGGAGAATCTTCGCTGCACAATGAGGTATTTCGCCCATTGGAACGCATTGAATGGTTTTCAATGCATTTCAATGGGTTTTTTAATTTCGCTTGATGACGATTTCGCTTAACAGCGATTTTAACAGAACACATTATCATCGTCACATGAGGCACCACTGTACTCCTACATTGGGTACTGGGGGTGCAGAGACACCCAAGCACCCATTTCTCTCATTTCCTAATCTTTTACATAAAGAACGATGGAAGGGGCAGCTTTGAGGCAATGAGTCTGTATAGCAATGGAAGTTTGAGAAATGACTGCTACACATTGCCATGATGTACCAGTTGCCTTCTTATGTAAAGGACTTCTTGGCACAGTTTCCTGCTTGATGATGCTGAAACAGAGCAGCTACATTATTCTTTTGAGTTTGGCATGGTACTTCACAATTAATATTATGACCTTCCTTTTTCTCACACTTTTTAGAAGCTTGGTTCTTATTTTTGACTACCTCTCGCTGGTTTGCTGTACGCCTTGATGCCATTTGTGCCATCTTTGTGATAGTCGTTGCCTTTGGTTCTTTGCTTCTTGCACAGAGTAAGTATACTTCCTATGGACTTGTTACTGTTTCCTAACTTAAAATATTAAAATATTATTTTCAAAAAGTTACTTTTAAAAGATCAGACGTATTGGTTTGCTTGTCCTGTTTTAGTGCAAAACTGACTCTTATAATGTTAACATATTACATCTAAAGCTGGGGTCCCCAACCCCCAGTCCGTGGCCCGGTGCTGGTCTGTGGCCTGGGCCGGACTGGGACCCCTTTGTGCATGTATGTGAGTGCGTGCGTACGTGCGAGTGCCACCCCACCCCTTCGTGAGTGTGCATGAGTGTCCCCCGAGCACCCTTCGCACATGCATGTGAGCGCATCTGTGCAAACGTGCGCCCGCTCCTTCATGCATGCATGCAAGTGTGGGTGTGCCCTGCCTTCCCCAATCGGTCCACGGAGTTAAAAAGGTTGGGGACTACTGATCTAAAGCATTATTTTCAAAGTGTGCCCTTAATTACTTTCGTGTGTAATACAGTACTTCATTTAATTCCACGTACTTTGTTTGCGCATGCAATTTTTGAAGTTCTGTATTTTCAGTCGTGTATTAAATAAATTATTAAACTTTCAAACAAAATGCAATAAATTTTAAACATGTGCCTTCGTCCTCCCCTGACAGCTCTCGATGCAGGACAGGTTGGTTTAGCTTTGTCCTACGCGATTACTCTTATGGGAATGTTTCAATGGGGAGTTCGACAAAGCGCTGAAGTTGAAAACCTGGTAAAATTCATTTGTTCTTTTAAAAATCTTTTAAAATCTCTTTTAAGCTCAAACTAAGCTGCTACAAGTATTTCATCACTGAGAGCGAAATACCATTTGTTTCCAAAGTATTTTTAATCACAAATATTCTTTTCTGAGAACTCATGAAGAATTTAAAGTGCATAAGTATTATTCAAATTGTGTGGTTTCTGTTTTGCCCCAGGGAGGCCAGATTACTGCCACTGGAATCAAGACCGCCAGTGGGGATTCGGTGGCAATTTTTGATTATTATGAGCCTCGTAAAGGCTCCCCAACACACACCTCTCAAGAAGCTCCTAAAGGCTTCCCCATGACAAAAGAGTGCCCCTGGGAGCCTTGGATAGGATAGGAAGGCTTGAACTTTAAATTCAACATGAACACCAATATATACTATCAAGAGTTTTGCTTTGTGGGTATTACAAGCATTAAGCAAAATGGTGTAACTTTTGGAAGCAAATTGCCCCAAGTTAAGAAACCACCAATAGCCATCCTCTGTTACATACTTAGTTGTGTGACTTGGAATGTAACAGGTAACATATCTGGTGATTTCTGAGCTTGAGGCAGTTTGCTTTCAAAAGTTGCATATTTTCTCATGCTACCATAAAATACCAGTAGAATTCTGGGCAGTAGGCTAAATTTTAAGTTTGTATAGAAACCTATCATTTGCCAACACAATAGTTGTTTGAAGGCATGCAATTTTGGGGGGTAAAATAATGTTTTAAAAATTCGTGCCATTATTGATATTACTGCTGCTGCTGCTGCTGTTGTTGTTGTTGTTGTTGTTGTTGTTAATGAATCTAGTCTATATTGAGTTCTTCTTGTAAGGGCTAGTGAGTGATAAAATAGACACCAGTTTGGATTCTTAGCTATAGATTAGTGTGATACAAATTTGAGAGAACAACAAAGAGTTGTTTTCAGTAGAGTAAAATTGCAGTGGATTAATAGAAAGATGAGATGTATCTTCCAAAACTGTGGAATGTTTTTAGAGAATTTTGAAAACACTAAATGTCAAAAGTCTTCATAAAACTAAATGCATTCCATCAGATGGATAGAGAATATAAGAGTGAGAAGAGCATTTGTATGTGAATCCATCACGGGGGACCGAAAAATTAAATGTCAGCTAATCAAGCTCCTGTAACTGCAGACACTATTGTTGATTTTAGTGAATAAAACACAAACCAGACTTTGTTGCTTTTCCCCAGATGATATCAGTAGAACGTGTCATGGAATACACCGATGTGGAGAAGGAAGCACCTTGGGAGTCAAGCAAACGTCCACCTCAGGACTGGCCAAGTGATGGTGTTATAGCCTTTGAAAACGTAAACTTTGCATACAGCATAGATGGCCCTTTGGTTCTGAAACATCTAACTGCTTTAATCAAGTCCAAAGAGAAAGTAAGTGTGTGTGTGTGTGTGTGTGTGTGAGAGAGAGAGAGTGTGTGTTTGTGTTTGTTTGTTTGTGTGTGTGTGTGTGTGTGTGTGTGTGTGTGTGTGTGTGTGTGTGAGAGAGAGAGAGAGAGAGAGAGAGAGAGAGAGAGAGAGAGAGAAACTTCTAGTTCTTTTCTGTTGCCACTCTCGGGATATCATTTTGTAGCACTGAAAGCAGATTATGAAAGAGAAGGCAACTGAAAACATGAGTTTAAAGAGTACACACCATTAACCTTTGGTTAGTTGAATAAACTGTCAACATTCATTATTTTGCATAATATTCCTCAGATCTGACTGAGTGGGTGGTATGATAATACATTATTAAATGGTTGATACAAATATGTATTAGGGACTCTGTAGAAAATGGAAAATATTTTCTGAAATATATTCTGTACTTAACAGCTATATTATTCATAACATACATGGATAATTACAGGTTAATAATTATATGCTATCAAGTTCATTCTGACTTATGACAACCCCTTCCATGCTTTTCTGGGTATAGAGTACTCAGAAGTGTTTTACCATTCATTTCTTCTGAGATTGCTTTGAGACCATGTAGCCTGACCAAGACCACACAGGTTGGCTTTTCTTTTACAAGGCAAAGTGAGGAACACTTGGCCGCTGGCTCTGCAGCCAGGTGCTCTATCTCACTGAACTATTCAGCCAGCTAATTATAGATTATCAGTGGAATATTATAGATTATGCTTCTGATTTACTGTGTACAGTATCTCTGCATATTTATATACAAAATAGGGAGGAGGAGAAGCTAAGAGTTGTGGGTGGGAAGATGACCAAAGAAATAGAGAACCAGCATTGTTGCATTGTAGTGACAGGGTGGATAGGGGAAGATGAAATATAAATGGTAAGTGGAGGAGGAAGCAGAATATTTGTGTGTGAATTAATTGTAGGCCTGTTTGTATCAATAGCATGTATGATTATGGATGAATGGATAGCAGATAGAGAGAGACACTGCTTCCAGGGAAACCCATGGAAGTGCAAGAGTACTTCTGCAGGTGCATAGCCTAGTGTCTAGGGACGTGATTTTTTGCTATCTGGTAACAGGCCCCAGTGTGTGCGCAGTGTGTTCTGAATAATCCTTACTTTCAAACAGCAGTTGGGAGGACGAGGACATGAAAGTGTCTCTCAAAACATGAAGACAAAAAGGTGCTGGTATCTGTGGAAGCAACTGTACACTTTACTGGATCCATACTAGGGTGTTGCAAGCAAAAACCTCAAATGCACAGTTTTGCCAGCCTTCTTGACTTTTTTTGTCGGTTCTAACTCTTTGGGTAAAACAAATTCAAAAAGGAGGAGAAATCCTTGTGCATGCTTCTGCTGGGGAAAAGGCAGGGCATTTTAATTTCAGAAATGTAAAGAGTGTAGACCTAGCAGCAGTTCAGTAACTGAATAGGTTGCCTTAAAAATGTTAAGTTCTGTTCAACATTACAGACACGTTTCCTGATGGAGATGGTTAAGGTTAGGATATTCATTCAGAGTACCGTACATTCTAGGAAACCTCCCTTGGACACCTTGTGTAACGGGGTTCCTTTGTTTCTAAAGTCACTTCATACCCAGTTGATTTCTGAAAGAACAAAACATCCTGACTTTTATTGCAGAGAAGAGAGTTCATGGGAGAAAAGATGGGTGGGAGTTGAAGCTCTTGAGGTTTTATGCAGTGTGTCTGTTTATCTCTTTTCATACGTCTACTTGCCTTTGGGCCAGCTCTCTTGCAGTGGTAATAAGCCATTCTAATAGCGGATAAGGAGATTTACATTTCACGGAAAAGAACAAACAAAATAAAAGATGAGAAATAAGAGGGGGGATATGTTGCTTAGACTTTACTTCAATCCACCTGCATTTATGCACTTTTTTGTTTGTTTGCTCCCTTTTCCCTTACTTGGGGTCTCCTACCCTTTGTCTTTGCTAGAATAAGAGCGATATTGCTTCACTATATATTTTCAAGGTTTCTGTGTGACCTACTCATGAAGGAAAGAGGAAGAGACATTCTGATCCACTGCTTCGACTAAAATATGACAGGAAAAATAGAAGTGAAATGATGTATTTTTAAGCACTAATGTATTTAGGGGGATAGGGTTAGAAATGTCTTCTGTTTTTCTAAGGGTATGACTACACAGGGTATAATACCGAAGCATCAACATCACTGTCACTGTAGGACAAGCTTGCAGCTGTCCTTTGGATCGAGACAGGCCATCACACATGCCAGAAGATGGAGAAAAGCAATGACAGCTGAATTGGTGCTAAATAAAGCATCCCTTTGCTAGCTGAACAAAAAGAAACAAATTTCCATGGAAAAAGATGGCCGTTCCCTGCCCTTAGTTTTATGTCATTCGTCACTTCAGTTCTAACTGTTGTAACTCCAACACAAACTGCAGGTTAAACTCCAGTGTAGTCACACCAGAAGTCACCTTTTTTGGGAGAGGTCACTGTTAAACAGCTTGTACTTATGGGGTTTAGGAATGCTTGCAAAACCAAATATTTGTAACGCTTTGCCTCATAGAGAAGGCAAGAGTTCTTCAAGGTTATGATAGTGCGTGTCTGAACTTCTAGGCTTACTCTTACCTCAGATTAACTCCAAACGAATGGCATGCTTCTTTCTTCCACATAGCTCCCCGTTTCTATATATTCTTTCACCCTATGTAGGCATTTGACCTGCTCCCATGAGAGTGAAAGTGAAGAGAGAATGTGGACGTGCCCCAAAATCCCACATGCATTTGTCCCCGGTCTTCCTCCATTGAAGTGGTAGGTCTGAAGCTCTTCTGCTGAGGTTTGCTTTGAAAAGAGCAGAAAACTCCAAGCAACCAGGAACCAGCTTCATCAGTCTTCCTGGCTGTGTGTGGGTTTCTACTCTCATTTAAGCAAACATGAGTAAAAGCTCCATTCAGATCTCTCCTTTTCACAGAGAGGGCAGGAGCTGACTGACAGTAATGTTGGAGATGAGTTTTCTGTGTGCACTCAGGTCCGTTCCCTACTTCTATTGCTCATCTAAGCAAGCTGAATGTTTATTTAGGGCTGTTCAAGACAGGACAATCAGGAGAATTCTTATCATACTATTAAATAAACCATAGAGTCATTGTGCTATAGACTGAAAGTGATCCCAAGGATCACCAGCTCCAATCATCTGCCAAAGCAGGAAATCCACAGCAGAAGCATGCTTGACAGGTGGCCATCTAACCTCTGTTTTAAAGACCACCAGTGAAGCAGACTGCACTATCCTGAGGCAGTCCATTTCATGATCAAACAGCTCTTACTGTCAACAGATTCTTCCTAAAGTTTAGATGAAATCTCCTTTCTCATAATTTGAATCAATTGTGTTGGGTCCTACTCTCTGGTGCTCCAGAAAACAAACTTGCTTCATCAACCATACGAAAACTGAAGGTGGCTACGATATCACCTCTCAGTTTTCCCGTCTCTTCTCCTGGCTAAATGTCTCCATTCCGGCAACTGTTCCTTATAAGGCTTAGTTCCCAGACTTTTCGTCATTCTGATCAACTTCCTTTGGACATGTATCAGCTTTTCAATGTTCTTCATAAATTGTGGTCCCAGAACTGGACACAACATTGCAAGTGAGGTCTGACCAAAGCAGAATAGGATAATATTATTAGTTCCTTTGATATGGAAATAGTACTTCTGTTGATGTAACCTAATATTGTATTTGTTTTTTCTGCTACTGTCAACTCATGTTTAGCTTGTGGTTTACTAAGACTGTATCTTGCATTTTTTTGATCAGACCAATCCATACTTTGCTTCAGAATTAGATTATTATTTTTATTATTCTTTAATTTAGGTGTATATGATATGAAAGATGTACTATGTATGATATACCCATCAGCTGTAAATGTAGGACCTTTCCAAAAGTCATTCTACCTTTAAAGAAAAAAAATTCTGGTACAGTATTCATAAGTGCAACCTGAAACCATTGTCATGTTCAGTAGAACCAAATATGAGCATCTCTGCTTCTTCCCATTTTCTATGTACTAGACCAGTGGTCCCCAACCTTTTTAATGCCAGGGACCGGTTTTGTTGAAGACCATTCTTCCAAGGACCGGGGGGGGGCTGCTGCCGCCCCCGCCGCCGTGAGTGGGGGGGCATGGGGGGCATCTGTGCATGGCGGTACTTGTTATGCAGTAGGTTGTTGGAGGAATTTCCAAGGCATTACATATACCATGGAACACAGTGAAGACAGTCATTATCAAGTGGAGAAACTATGGCACAACAGTGACATTTCCAAGAACTGGATGTCCCTGCAAAAGTGATGAAAAGACTAGAAGAAAATTGGTCAGGGAGGCTGCCAAGAAGCCTATAGCAACATTAAAAGACCTGCAGGAATATCTGGCGAGTATTGGCTGTGTGGTACATGTGACAGCAATCTCCTATATTCTTCATATGTCTGAGCTATGGGGTAGAATGGCAAGATGGAACCCTTTTCTTATGAAGAAAAACATCCAAGCCCGGCTAAATTTTGCAATAACACATCTGAAGTCTCCCAAAAGCATGTGGGAAAAAGTGTTATTGTCTGATGAAACCAAGGTTGAACTTTTCAACCATAATTCCATAAGATCTGTTTGGCGCAAAAACAACAGTGCACATCACCAAAAGAACACCATACCCACAGTGAAGCATGGTGGTGGCAGCATCATGCTTTGGGGCTATTTTTCTTCAGCTGGGACAGGGACCTTAGTCAAGCTAGAGGGAATTATGAACAGTTCCAAATACCAGTCAATATTGGCACAAAACCTTCAGGCTTCTGATAGAAAGCTGAACATGAGGAGGAACTTCATCTTTCAGCATGACAATGACCCAAAGCATACCTCGAAATCAACAAAGGAATGCCTTCACCAGAAGAAGATTAACGTTTTGGAATGGCCCAGCCAGAGCCCAGACTTGAATCTGATTAAATATCTGTGGGGTGATCTGAAGAGGGCTGTGCACAGGAGACGCCCTTGCAATCTGACAGATTTGGAGTGTTTTGGAAAAGAAGAGTGGGCAAATCAAGATGTGCCATACTGATAGACTCAAACCTAAAAAGACTGCGTGCTGTAATAAAATCAAAAGGTGCTTTGACAAAGTATTAGTTTAAGGGTGTGCACACAGATGCAACCATATTATTTCAGTTTTTTATTTTTTATTTCCCTCCACCTAAAAGATTTCAGTTTGTTGTTCAACTGAGTTGTACAGTTCATAGGTGTCCTTAAAGGTGGAAAAAGTTCCAGAACTGTCTTGCTTTTGCTTTCATTGAGACTTCATAAGACTGGATTGATTGATTGATTGATTGATTGATTGATTTTGTGTGTGTGTGTGTGTGTGTGTGTGTGTGTGTGTGTGTGTGTGTGTGTGTGTGTGTGTGTGTGTGTGTGTGTGTGAGAGAGAGAGAGAGAGAGAGAGAGAGAGAGAGAGAGAGAGTTCCCAAATTTTCCTCGTAATATTTTATGTATACTTTTCACTGCTTTATCACAGGGGTGTGAGGTGTTTCTGCTTTAACCAGTGCTTATCAAGTAGAATTTAAGGCAATCAGTTCTCATATTAAAGCAGATGACCAAAGATCTTTGTAAAATATGCAGATAAAATAATTATTGTGAAGCAATACTAAATTACAGTATATCCCCAAAAGATCACGTCCTTATGAAATCATCATCTCATCAACTTTCTAAATCATCATCAGGCTACAGTACTATCTATGAACAGCCTGGTGAGTAAGTTCTCAGAACCAAACCTGGCTTGGAAGGTGCAGGATGTGGGCATGAGGGGTGGAAGGAGGGGATGGATGTAGCCCTTCAGGCAGCAGAAGGGCTTGGGCTCCCCTCTGGCTGCCTGTCCTGCCAGGTCTTGGGGGCTTCCCCTCAGCTGTGCTTGGAGTTGGGGGCCCCTCCCTCCCCCTCCTGCCCCTCTCCTCTCTCCAACCTCCCCCAGTTCAGCCCCTGCACTCACCCTCCCAGGCAGCCCTGCTGGGACACATTCACCATCCCTCCCGGCTGCAATGGCGGGGGGGGGGGAGAAGCGGAGGCTCCCTGGATCCCAGAAAGGGAGAAGCAGATCCCAGGCAGCCTTTCCACCCGTCCAAGCCTCACTTTCTTCCCGAGGAAGAAAGAGGTGAAATACATGGAGTGGGAATTCCTAGAAGGGAAGGCGAGCTTGGGAGAAGGAGACCTTTCTGTCCTCATTGGAAATGTTACCTCTCTAAAAACAAGTCCATTCCTGTCCCGAGGAAGAAAGAGGGACGGGAAGGGACTTGTTTTTAGAGAAGGAACATTTCCAATTAGGACAGAAAAGTCTCCTTCTCCCAAGTTCGCCTTCCCTTCTAGGAATTCCCACTCTATGTATTTCACCCTTAGTTGGCTCATCAACCAAAAGAAGTCCAGGGAAGCATTGCGTGGAATTTTGCTTCCTTGGATTCCTCCTGGGTTTTTGAAGGGAAGGGGCTGGCACCTCCACCCGCTTGCTGCCTAACTGTGGGGCAACCCTCCTCGTCCTGCCCGGGAAGGGAGCCAGGGACCGCTGGCTGGGCACTGTGGGGCGGTGGGAGAGGCGGAGTCCGAGTCAAGGGGAGCTGTTGCTGCTGCTGATTGCCCACCCCAAAACACCTTGAGAGCTCTCTTAGCGAAGCGACCCTCCCAGCCGGGCAAGGGAAGCCTTTCGCCCAGCTCCAGCAGAGAGCAAAGCAGTCCCCCCCAGGGGGGAAGTAGCTGCCTGCGCCTGCCTCTTCTCCGTGGCAAAGCCTCCGGCCTGGCCCTGCAGAAGAGCTCAGGGGACCCAGGTGCCAGTCCCACCCCTTTGGCTGCAGAAATGGGCGCCGCCGCCGCCGCCACCACCACATGCCTCCCTCGAGTAGCCCCACTACAACAAGAGCTCCGGGCCCAGATGGGGGGGCCGACAACCACCAGTTGCACGGCCCAGCCGTGCCGGGACCAGAGCCGCTCCCTCCCCTTCTCCAGACTGCCAACTGTAAAAGTAGCCTCTCTGGAGTTGCAAGGCCCACCCGCGTGGCTCGCACCGTCCGTCCGTCCATCCATCCATCCTTCTCCCTCCCTCCCTCCTCCCTCACCCCCGAGAGGCACTTCCCTGGAGCTCCCTTTTTCCCTCTCAAGCCCGAGTGGGCTCAGGCAGCAGAGAGCAAGGTCAGTGGTGGCCTTTTCCCTTTCTCCCTACCCCTCGCAAGTCCAGCAATGGAAAGGGCGAGGGAGGGGAGGGGAGGGGAGGGGGCCAGCCCGCCCGCCCGCCCACCAAAGGTCTCCCGACAGCCCTTCCCCAAGAAGCCCCTCCCCCCGACCTGAAGCAGGGTGCGTCCTTGAGACATTCCTCAGAACTGACGGCCACCTGCATTGCGACCTCCCTGCTTCTGCTCCCGGCGGCGGAGGGAGGAAGGGAGGGGGTAGAGCTTTTGCGGGGGGGGTGCGGGGGGGAGAAGTCTGTCTCCACGGACTGGTCCAGCTCAGATCACGGACCGGTACCGGGCCGCGGACCGGGGGTTGATGACCTCTGTACTAGACAGTCTGCTATTGCTTTGTGCCAAATTAGGGGATGTCTGGAGAAAGAGCTTTTGAGTTATGATTTTTAAACAGTGAAACTGGTACCCCCATGCAGAAACAAGCTACCCTAAACATACCCAGATTTAAAATAGCTCATATAAATTGAAAAGACCCTGCTTATATTGAAAGAGAATGGTGGGCCCCATCCACCTTTTTTTATTTTGGAAGAATCTAGTCTGTGGGGGTTAAATTTTAATCTTCAAAAGAGACTTTTCAAAAGGGAAAAATTGTGACTTTGTTATAAACTGAGTGGAACAGCCTCATCAGCAAGAGCATTTGGAAGTAGATACATTGCTGCAGCTTCATTAGGAGAAGGCTATAGAGCAGTAAAAGCTCACAGGGACAGAGTCAAAAGACAGATTACAGTGGACCCTCTACTTACGGAATTAATCCGTATTGGAACGGTGGCTGCAGGTCAAAAAGTCTGTAGGTCGAGGCTCCATTGATCTACAGTGCATTGAAAACCGATCAATCCGTAACCGGCGTTTTTTTGTTCCGTTTTTGTTCCATTCTGGTTTTTTTCTGGTGTGTAGGTTGATTCTCCGGCTGCAAGTCAAACCTAAATTTTGTGGCCAGAGAAGTCTGTAACTCGAAAAGTCTGTAAGTCGAGCCGTCTGTAAGTCGAGGGTCCACTGTATATATCATAATCATCATCTTAGAACTGCAGAGCTGGAAGAGGCCCTGTGGATCATTGAGCTCAGCCCCTGTCAAGGAGGCTCAGTGTTGAATCGAACTCCCAACCTCTGTCTCTGCAGATAACTAAACCATTGAGCTATCCAGCCATTCTTTTTCTTTAAAGAGTAAAAAACAGGCGTGCTTTAAAAATTGTTTAAAAATAATACAAAACAAATATTCAGAACCTTATTTGTTTATGTTCTGAAATTACTGTTTTTTGCTTTGTGGCTGTGGATGATCTCGCTTGAAGTTAGCAGAACTTTGGTGTTTATCATGCTATCACAGTTTCAAGCAGCCAACCCATCTTGTCACTATACAATTTTTTGCTAGTTAAGAAAAAAAAACTCCAAAGGTGTTAGGTGCCATCAAGCCACTTTTGATGTGAGGTAGCTCCAAGATGTCCTATCATTAACAGCTTTGCTCAGATCTTACAAACTATCTCATGTTAGATTTTCTCTTCCTATTGGCCCCCTTCCAATTGTCCTTTCCAGTATGTTTTGTTAGGTCTTGCAAACTAACAGCTGTGGCTTCCTTTATTGAGACAATTTGTCTTATGGTAGGTCTTCTTAATCTCCCCCCCCCCTTTTCCTAGCAATACAGTACTGTCTTTTCTTTTATATGTGCAAGATAGGACAGCCTCATTTTACTCATTTTTGCTCTAGTGGGAATTCAGGTTTGACTTGATCGAGCACTCATTTTTCTGCCTTTGTGGCTGTCTGTAGTATCTATAAGACTCTCCTCTAACATCACATTTCAAATGAATTCATTTTTGTCCATGTTTCTTCACTGTCTTTCTTTCACATAGTATGGATGATTTTGACCTTGATTTCCAGTGACAATCTTTGCCAAGCTCTCCCTTTTCCCCACAAAGGCCAAAGGACATATTTTGTAAAACATACACAAAACATGCCCATAGAGCTTTTTATCCAATATAGATTTTGTTCTTCAGGTTGTCTACCTCAAAGAAAGAGTTTGGAAATTGGAACATAGCTTTCTGATCTGTATTCTGTGAAGCAGGTGTGACCATGTTAGTTTACCTGAGAGCTCAAAGGGTATGTTAGTTTCTTCATTGTGTGTGTTGCACTTATTCACACCTTTGCTTCACCATTTCATTAAGTCCAAAAGCCCTTCAAAATATTTCGCCACAGAGGGAGTACAGCCATATCCCAGTGGTTCTTCCCTTTCCAAGCAACCGTAGTACAGATCATGGGCTCATCTTCTGAGAACCTCTAACACTGGCTGAGGGAAGCTTCTGTTGAAATTTGTGTATAATGTATATACTGTATACTTAAACTACCATTTTAAAAAGCCAAGACATTCAATTCTTTAAAAAAAAACACCTCTGGTTTATGAATGTGGGATATTGTTCCAAGAAATGTTGCCAGCAGGAAAAAGGATGCCAAGCTTTACATAGCAACAGGCAGCCTGAATGTTGAATGCTTTCTATCATTCATACATATCAAGAAAGAGCCCTGAAAAATTCTTTATGTTTGGGTGAGAAGTGGTTAACTGATGGAAAAAAAGGAGTCAGTGCCTGGGACTTTCCCTATGGTTCGTATCACTGTGGTTCCAAACCTTGGATTCTCAGATGTTCTTGGATTATACCTCCCAGAAATCCTGGCCAGCACAGCTATGGGTGAAAACCTCTGCAAGTTTTAGTCCAGGAACATCTGGGGACCCAAGGTTGGGAACCACTGCTGTAGACCATCTTGACTGCTGAAATGGGTATTGTCAACATTCAAGCTGCTCTTTGCTATGTAAAGCTTGGCACCCTTTTTTGTCCTGGTGAGATGGACATGACATTGTGTGGCAGTATCAGGCCATTTCCTGGTGTTTTGAATTGTGGATACAATAATCCACATTCCTAAACCAGAGGTCTTCCCCCCCCCCCATTCCAAGAATATTTATAACATAGGATTCTATTGGATTAGTAGCCCTGGATATAATTCTTCAATTAAAAACTATTTCTCCCTTGCAGTCAGATTGATAAACATCATTCCCATTCCAATACGTACTGGCAGAAAAAATATATTGAATAAATAATTTGCTCATCAATCCTTTTAAAGAATATGTTTTATAAAAATAGCAAAAATTACTTCCAATGCCCTAAGTTTCCTGTTCTTGTTAGCAGCTCACAGACACTTTGTCCAACAAAAAAAAAGATAAACCATCTTTTGAAATGCTCTGTGTGTTCCTTTTCATTGGATGCCAGCCTGAAAGAAGAATATTTAACAATGAACAGAGCAGCTGCATTTTTATTTTAAGTATCAATTTTATATAGTGCTTTTATGCTGCTAATGCACTACTGTACATCAATGACATCAGAGGAAACACTTGAACTCTTTTGTTCTTATACCAAACTCTGTATTGTTGGCTTAGCTTTCTTGTTTTCTTTATCTCCCTTCTTTTTTCCATAAAGCTTTTTTAGTCTCATTTTGTTTCTGAAGGAACTTGCTCTCTGGTAGGAGAACCACTCTCAGAAGCTGTTGCACCTCTCCCAGTTTAAACCTAATTTGGAAAAAAATTTAGAGACTGAAAAAAGAAGGATTTGTAGAGGGTATTTGAGCTCATAGAACTTCATGTTACTGAGTTCATAATCATATATATTTTGATTGGGTTTTTAAAATCTTTGCACTGTGCATGTTTGGAGGAGAGCGTTTAAGGGACTGGATACCTCTTTGGCCTCTCCAAATGTTTGAATGGGCTCCTAGTGTGCACTTTTGCATGATGCAGTTTAGTCAATTCCTCTGCACTGGCCTACTATTCACAGTTACTGAGGGTGAATACAGTAACTACATTGGGATGATTGAATAAGCTGGTAACACTGGTTGCAGACGTGAAGGCAAGGTACTACTAAGGAGGAGTCAAGACTAGAGCAGTAAATATAACAAGGTAGATCTTTGAGGTGCTTTATGAATTCCGACATGAATTGAACTGTCTGCATCTCCCAAACCATGGGTTGACCAGGACACAGTTCTTCTTCAAATTTTGTGATTCTCACATTTTGCAGGTGTCATTATTAGCATGCATCAACAAATGTATACTTTGGAAGATATTATATTCAAAATACATAATTTAATACTATACAAATATAATTTTGAGTGAATTTTTAAAAATAAAAATGGCAGGGAAATGCAGTAGAGGGAAGTGTGAAATTTTGGAGACTGGAAACAGAATGATTGGTAGATGTGTAGAGGGTAGTTGGGCTTTCATATTACATAGTTCAAAAGGGAGTCACTGAATATAATATGATAAATCTCAGAAACAGTTAGCTATTGTGGGTTTTTCAGGCTGTTTGGCCATGTTCTGGAGAACAAACTAAACAGCCTGAAAAACCCACAACAACCATTGGATCCCAGCAGTGAAAACCTTTGACAATACATTGAAAGCCTCTACAGGGAGGAAACAGTCAGACAGACCTGTAGACTAGAAACACTCTGAAGCAAAAGAGCACACCTATGGTATGTTCCTTAACATTTCTACTATGCTGCAGAGACACAAAAAACCATACCAGCCTTCCTTAGCTCCAGAACACAGCCAAACAGCCCGAAAACCCCACAACCATCAGATCCCAGCCATGAAAGCCTTTGAGAACACTCAGAAACATTTCTTTGTGCCTGTTTCTAGAAATTGTGCTGCTTGTTTTTTTTAACATTATAATCATTAATATTAAAAATGGGAACAAGAAACTGTATTCAGTTTCATTGGCCTAAATTCAGATGATGAACCTAACAAGAGTAAAACCACAGAGTGAGATCTGTTAAGTCAACAATCATACAAAGCTGTTGATTTAATGGGTCTCTCTTTAGGACTAAGAGTTGGATTTAGTCCAGTATGTTTATCAAAATCTGGCTAGATATCTTCTGTAACTGCCTAATATTAACAAAGTAATGCTTACTGGTAAAACACAACCTGGATTATAAAAGAGTATAATATAGAGATATAATGACTGAGTGTTAACAGGACTGGTCCAGGTCTTTCTGGGTACATTATTAGAAAATGAGCCTGTGCTAGTATAATAAGGTTTGGGCCAGTAATGCATGATTTTATATTCTGCTTCTGTGTTCTTGGGGTAATATATTTTTTGTTTCAGTTCTATTTTTATAATGGAAAACTAATGACAGTAACCTATCCATGAAACCTTCTTGAAGATAGATGAGAGGGAAAAAAGTGTAATTCTGATCCCAAAGAAAATGGTAATAATGTTTTATTAGCCACACCATCCCTGAAGGGTCAGGATAAGCAACAATACATTTAGAAACAAATATAAAATTGCATTAAAGTTTAAGTTGCATTCAGGCAGCTGAGACAATACATTTATGCCTGAAGGGAATGGGTGGAAATCTTAATAAATGAAATAGATGCCAGCTTTTTTGATCTTGTTAAGGGAAAACTGTTGTTTTATCTACATCATATGGGACAGAAATCTCTGGGCCTGTCTCGCAGTAGCTTTAGATCACTCAAATGTTTTCAGGTCTTAGTGGTACAAAACAGTTTAAAAATAACATTTATTTATAGTGTTCTTCTTTAGTAGCCTTGTCTTCTACTATCTTGCCCAACAAAAACCTAAATATGCAAGATAATTATCAGAAATGCAAATTTCTGTTAATTGAAGCTAGTTTAGCTCATAAGTTGCATTTTTCATTTTCATATTTCTTTTTCTTTTCTCTTTCAGGTTGGAATTGTGGGAAGAACAGGAGCTGGAAAGAGTTCCTTAATAGCTGCTCTTTTTCGGTTGGCTGAGCCCCAAGGAAGGATTTGGATTGATAAAATTTTGACATCAGAATTAGGACTTCATGACTTAAGGAAGAAAATTTCAATCATACCTCAGGTATGGACTGTTTTGTATAACACTACGCTGTAGAGCCTTATAGGCTTATAATATTTTGTTTATCATTTTTCTGAACTCTATTTCATTCTAAGAATCTTTTATACTGTTTGTTTTTTTGTTGTGGGTGGACTTTGAATAAAACCAGTTGCTCTGATGGGATTTCTCAGAGGTAAGATAATCAGAGAATCAGTGAGGCAGCAGTGATCATTTATTACCAACCGGAAGGTGCTACCCCAGGAGACTGGGAGTTTAAAAATAAAGAGGTTTTCACCCAGCTTTTATAGTAAATCAGCAAGTTACATTGCAACAGTTAACAACAGAATGGATAGAACAGTGGTCTACCTCTGTCTGGTCACCTATTCAGGACAGGATGGAAGATTTTCATGAGTTTGGACATATCTGGAAGAGATATCTGTTACTCCATCCTGTACCAGGAACACTTGGCCGAACCATTTCAGCACCTGGCTTGTGGTCTTCGTTTCACAAGAGTAGTATGTGCAATAAAGTACAGAAACATGTAGACTGACTGAATCATGTTGTAATTGAACTGTTTCAAGCAGGTCAGTGGTCAGCGGATAATGGGTAACAGGGTTATAGAATATGCAAAGATACAAAGAAGCATTAATCAGGCAAAAATAACTTCATATAAGTATCAAGAATTAATTCTCCTTTAACATTTTTCTTCTTCATTTTTTGCATACGGTACTCTTTTCTCTAGATGTTGATGATATTTTAAGAGTATCATTATTTGTTCTTTAGTCATGCCAGACTGCTTCCCCCCCCCCACTCATCAGTTTTTGCTGAAGATAGAATTTAGTTTTCAGGTGAAGGTGACATTATTCTGCCAGAGAGACATACCGTATTTTTTGCTCCATAAGACGCACGTCTCCATAAGACACACAAAATTTTTAGGAGAAGAAAACAAGAAAAAAATAATCTGTTTTCTCCTCCTAAAAATTGGTGAGCCTTATGGAGAGGTCCGTCTTATGGAACACACCCTAGGACCTTTTGGAGGCTCACCCAGCCCCCCCGGAGGCCAGAGGGGGCAAAATCGCCACCTTCTGGGACTCTTCTGAAGCTTCCCAAGCCTCAAAAAAGTCCCAGAAGGTGGCGGTTTCGCCCCCTCTGGCCCGGCGGAGGGGCAAGGTGAGTCTCTAAAGGGTCCTAGGGTGTGTTCCAGGACCCTTTAGAGATTCACCCTTCCCCCCCCGGGGGTCAGAGGGGGTGAAATCACCACCTTCTGGGACTCTTTTGAGGCTTGGGAAGCTTCAGAAGAGTCCCGGAAGGTGGCAATTTCACCCCCTCTGACCCCCGGGGGGCAGCTTGAGTCTCTAAAGGGTCCTAGGGTGTGTTCCAGGACCCTTTAGAGACTCACCCTGCCCCCCCAGGGGTCAGAGGGGGCAAAATCACTGCCTTCTGGGACTCTTCTGAGGCTTCCCAAGCCTCAAAAGAGTCCCAGAAGGTGGCGATTTGGCCCGCGCTGGCCCTGTGGAGGGATGGGGGGAGCGTCGCAAGAGTCCTGGAAGGCTCACTCAGACCCTTGCGATGCTCCCCCACCCACCCCCGCGGGGCCAGCGGGGGCGAAATCGCCCTGGAAGCTGGCAATTTCACCCATACTGGACCTGGGGGGTTGGGGTGGGGGAGCATTGCAAGGGTCCTGGAAGGCTCACTCGGCATCTTGCGATGCTCCTCCCCACAGGGCCAGCGGGGACGAAATCGCCCTGGAAGGTGACGATTTCGCCCACACTGGCCCCATTGGGGGTGGAGGGAGCATCGCAAGGGTCCGAGTGAGCCTTCCAGGACCCTTGCGACGTTCCCCCCATCTGGAAGCTGGCAATTTTGCCCGCGCTGGCGCCGTGGGGGATGGAGGGAGCCTCGCAAGGGTCTGAGTGAGCCTTCCAGGACCCTTGCGATGCTCCCCCATCTGGAAGCTGGCGATTTTGCCTGTGCTGGCCCCGTGGGGGGTGGGGGGAGCGTCACAAGGGTCCTGGAAGGCTCACTCAGACCCTTGCAACACTCCCCCCCACGGGGCCAGCAGGGGTGAAATCGCCGCCTTCGCTCCATAAGACGCACCGACTCCCCCCCCCCATTTTTGGGGGGGAAGTGCATCTTATGGAGCAAAAAATACGGTAAAATGTTACAGTAGAAAATATGTGGATACACATTATACACATATAGAGTGAAAACATGCAGACCAAGTGATTGTGATGTGGTGTCCCCCTTTCTCAACTGAAAAAGGAAACCTTCATTTTGTGTAAAATTGGTCACCATGTGATTTGAGTTATTTTAATCGCATCACCCATCTTTGGATGGAATCACATGAACCACATAATTAAGAATATATATTTTCTTCATCACTCACACTGCAATATGATGAAATTAAAAAGTGACCATTATGATGAATTTAAAAAGTGACCATGATGTCACTGAATGTTCATAAACATTTTGTTTCTTGAAGTAAAAGATTGGAGGCATATTACATGGAGTCCCATTTATTACTGTGTAAGAACTGCCGCTGCACCAAATGTATACACATTGGTGAATGATCGTGCAAGTTGTTTCTTTTCTCAAAAACATACATGAAAACAAAGACTGAGTCCTTTCCCCTGACTACTTTCCCGCTGACTCAAAACTTGATTTATATGTTTGTGTTATTCTGAAGAGATTCTTGAATTTTGTGCTTAGTCGTATGTGATAGTATATAAAATGTATCATAAGAAAGATCCATCAGTATTGTCTCACATCATATGAACTGTTTGATGTGATTGAAACTGTTTGAAAACATATATTTTGAGCAGTTACAAAATCTCTCTTTGTGGTGTTTCATCTATAGAGGTGGCTGCTTCACATGTGCCAGTTGCCATAAGACAGCTGTCATTATCAAAATGATTAGCATTTATGCATGAACCCCAAGTTATCCTCAGGTGCATATCTTCAATGGTAGAAGACGTGATAATGCACTGTGATAAAGACAGAATATTTATTTGGATGAGGAAAAAAATTAAACAGGTTCTGGACAAAGCTTCATTTTTCTCAGGGTTCCATAATCCAGCATTCCTAGAACTCATTCAGGACTTGTAGCATGAACCTATGATGATATAGTAACAAACAGACTATGGAATGCCTTCCCCACTGAGGTTCATCTGATGCCAACACTGATGACATTTCGGCACAAGGTCAAAACTTTTCTGTTCCAGAAGGCTTTTAATTGAAATAATATTAACTGTGGATCCTGATGGCAATTTTTAGAGTATTTATTTTAATTGTGTTTAAATTGTTTTATCTTTTTATTGTGTTTTAATTGTTGCAATCCGCCCAGAGACCTTTGGGTAGAGTGGGTGGCATATAAGTTAAATAAATAAATAATAAAATAAACAACACATTTTTACTACACTTGATCTTAGCCAAAAGGCCAAGAAGCGATTTTAACATTTTAACATGTCCTTTCATTATTTTCTGGTGTTTAGTGTCCAAACCTCCGTATGTCTGGGGAGGATGATGCAAAGAATTTCAGGCTGATAGCATGCTTTGTTTTAGGAATCAAATTTCTGGACAAGGGAGAGGATAGCTTGGTTACAGTTGGGTCTCAGTATACGGACTAGATTCTGAGTACAGTGGTGCCTCGTATAACGAGTGCCCCGTTTAATGACAAATTAGCATAGCGATGGCATTTTTGCCATCGCTTTTGCGATCGCATACTGATGTTGCCTGTGGGGAAAATCGCTTTGCAATGTTTTCCCCATAGGCACCATTTTCCCCCAGCTGAGCGGTGGGAGCCTCCGAAGGAGCCGATCTGTCATTTCTCCTCCACTGGGCACCTCTTCCACTGCTGTAAGCAACATCGGGACAGCCCTTTGGGAGGAGCTGGGCTGTGGGGAAGGAAGTCTGAAGCCGATCTGATCTTCCCCCCCACCATCGGGTGCAGCGCTTTTGGAGAAACCTCCCGGTGGGGGGGGGAGATTGGATCGGCTTCAGCCGTCCTTCTCCACAGCCCGGCTTCTCCCAAAGGGCTGCCCCGATTGTGCTTACAGCAGCGGAAGAGGTGCCCGGTGGAGGAGAAGGCAGGAGCCGATCTGTCATTTCTCCTCCACTGGGCACCTCCTCCGCTGCTGCAAGCATAGTCGGGGCAGCCCTTTGGGAGAAGCCGGGTGGTGGGGGAGAAGGCAGGAGCCGATTCCATCTTCCCCCCTCCCCCGAGGCTTCTCCCAAAGGGCTGCGCCCGATAGTGGGGGAGAAAACCGGATAATCCGTTCCTATTGGAACGGATTATCCGGTTTTCAATGCATCTCTATGGGAAAACGCGTTTCACTTAACGATGTTTTCCCATAGCGATGGTTTTTTTTGGAACCAATTAACCTCGCTATGCGAGGCACCACTGTAATAGCAAACTGACAGAAGGAGAAATGCAGGAGATAAGAGAGGAAGGAAGAAACAAAAGTAGTAACAGGTCTTGCCCAGCCTGTGAGAGAAGTAGCTGCAGTGGAAAGGAGGCTAGAAAGAGCAGGACTTTGAGCTGGAGTATACATAAGCTATCTACATAGTTAATCTACTGGCTAATCAAAGCAGCCAGGCCGATAACAACAGAATGGGCCACTGCAATAATAAATGGGTCTTTCCTTGAGGGCAGGTTTCCCTCTGCCCTCAAGGAGACACTCATTAGGCCCATAAGAAAGAAATCTAATTTGGCGGCGGACAAAATTGGCAATTATAGGCCCGTCGCCAATGTTTCTTTCATGAGCAAAGTGGTTGAGAGGGTGGTGGCTGACCAGCTTCGGGCACATCTGTATGAAACAGATGCCCTGGATCCATTTCAGTCGGGCTTCAGGCCGTGCCGCAGTACAGAGACGGCATTGGTCGCCCTGTACGATGACTTGTTGAGGGAGGCCGACAGGGGTAAAATATCTTTGTTGGTTGACCATGGTATCCTCCTGGGGAGGCTCTCTGAGCTGGGTATCGGTGGCTTGGCTCTGGCCTGGTTCCGTTCCTTCTTGGAGGACCGCCCCCAGAGAGTGCAGCTTGGGGAGAGTATTTCGGCCCCTTGGAGTCACAAATGTGGGGTTCCACAGGGATCGACTATTTCCCCAATGCTGTTTAACATCTATATGAGGCCGCTGGGTGGGGTCATCAGGGGGTGTGGAGCATCGTGTCATCAATATGCTGATGACACCCAGCTCTACATCTCCTTTTCACCAACTGAAGGTGATGCCATCCTGTCCCTCCAGCGCTGCCTGGGGGCCGTACTGAAATGGATGCAGGAAAATGGGCTGAGGCTGAATCTGGACAAGACGGAAGTTCTGAGGGTGGGTGGCCCTGTGGATGGTGGCTTGGGAAACTCCGTCATGTTTGGGGGGTTGGCCCTGACCGCGAAGAGTAGGGTCCACAACCTAGGGGTACACCTGGACCCGACGCTCACCATGGAAACGCAGGTGGCATCGGTAGTCTGCACCGCCTTTTCCCAACTTTGGCGGATTGCCCGGCTGCGACCTTACCTAGACACGGGGGCTCTCACTACCTTAGTACATGCGCTCGTAATCTCTAGATTAGACCATTGTAACGCGCTCTACGTGGGGCTCCCTTTGAAGCTGATGCGGAAACGTCAGGTGGTGTAGAATGTGGTGGCCATACTCCTTACTGGAGTGAGAAAATACCAACATATCTCTCCTACTCTGGCCATGCTGCACTGTCTGCCCATCCGTTTCCGCATTGACTTCAAAGTGTTAATGCTTACATATAAGGCCCTAAATGGTTTAGGACCCCGATACTTAGCGGAACGCCTGCTCCCACCTAGATCTACTCAGATCACCTGCACAAGCCAGGAGGTGAGGCTGAGGAGCCTTACGCTGAGGGATGCCCGGAAGGAAAGGACACGAAACCGGGCCTTCTCGGCAGTGGCTCCTCGCCTCTGGAATAACCTTCCTCCGGTTATTCGTGCGGCCCCTACGCTGGGCACTTTTAAGAGTCAACTAAAATATGGTTGTATGTTCAGGCCTTCCCTTCTGTCAATATTTAATTATTTCTTTATTTTTTCTTTCCTTTATTATTTGTTTTATTATTGTATGTGTTATGGACTGTTTGTAAAATTCTTATGTTTTATCGTATACACCTTATTGGAAGCCACCCAGAGTGGTCGACCAGACCAGATGGGCAGGATTTAAATTGAATGAATGAATGAATGAATGAATGAATGAATGAATGAATGAATGAATGAATGATTTGGAAACTAGACCATGTTGGGATTTTTGGACTGTGTGTATTGATGAAGCACAAATGCAACAAATGGAAGTGAAGTCACCCAAATGGTGATGGATTTGCAGCCACATTCTCTTGAGAAAAATTGAAAGGTGGGTTGCACCTACTTGTTACTACATTGTCATGGCTTTGCACGCACACACACACACACACACACACACAGAGAGAGAGAGAGACAGACAGACAGACAGACAGACACACACACACACACAAACACACACACACACACACACACACACACACACACACACACACACACACACACACCCCTTTATAAGTGCTGTAACACAAAACTGAACCTCAGTGACCTGCATATTGGACTAATGTTGATGATGTATGTAATAAGCTGCACGCTGATCCCAATATAGGTTGTGGGCTAGGGAGGCAGTAATTACCTTTTATGTAGGGATCCTTTTCTCTCTTTTGCCATTGTATTTTTTCCCTTTTTAAACTCTACTGATAAAAAGTTTAGGAAGCAGAATGGTTCTCTAAAAGCCCTCTTTGGCTTATCCTCCTTTCCCTTTCTGTTCAAAGAACACAAAGCAGAGAAAGAGGTAGGTATGCTATTACTAGCAAACAAATACAATTGGATTGCAGCCTAATGCAGCCTCCCTCTTTGTTTCTGAACACTGAAGGTTTCATTAATGCACAGTAGTGCTACTGAGTGAAGTTGGTGACCTCTTTGTATCTAAAGAGGACTTTACATGGACTTAAATTCTTCTCCCTTTGTGTGTGCACAATGTTCTTTTCTCTTGAAAATGGAGGATGATCAGTTCATTCAGTGCCTGCAGGGTTTTGAAAGCCCTTTTCCAGGCTATTTCAGGTGGGAGTTGAACTGTAAACTGCTGATCTCTGTTCAGGCAAAAACACATGTTTAAGAGGTAGGATATTCTTCTAAGCTAACTCTGCTTTTCCCCCCATTCTTTGAGACATTTATTGTTGCATACATTATTGATGTACAAGCTTCCTGTTACGGGAGTACGATTAGTTTGACAAAATAAGAAGTGTTAAGACTTTTGTCTCCTGGTTGTAAGTGAGATTTTAGATAAGTCCCAAGTGGCGTTCAGGTGTCTGAAAGCTAGTGGGTACAATTACTGTGCAGGTGAAAAGAGGCTTGTTTCCCCCCCCCCATCCTCCTCCCCAATTCTCAGGAGGCTACAGAAGTAAGTTACCAGTATATGTTTGGACTTGAGGGGTGATGAGCAAGCACTGTATTCCTGAATATGAATTAATAAAAAGTGTCCTGTGCAACAGCAACAACACAGTGTGATTCTTCATCCTGGTACATGCTGTATGTTCATACCTTCTCTCCAGCTCTCTCCTATGCAAATGCCACCATCTTTCCATTACTGTATTCACTACAGTTGTGTAGATTCGGATTTTTAGACTGCAGTGCCCTGAATCCTACCTGGGAAATTCTGGGAGTTGCAGTCCAAAAACACAACTCTGCATACCATAGTATAATGGTGAATATGGGCCAACTCTGTTGTCTTGGACCCACTGCTTTGCAAGTAATGATGGTTAGTTGTAACTGGCTTTAATGATATAAAGGAAAAGAGGAGAAACCAAACTATGCTGGAGAAGGTAAACAGCAGAATGTGTTTCTGCACAATTTTCCCTGTCATTTAACTATAGACAACCATGTTATTTTGATGATACTTTATTTGACTTGTCTAGTGGGACATTTTTTCTTCAGATAGGTATCAGGCTTCTGTGACTGTATATATTCGTTTAAAGAAAAGCATTCAGTTGTTATGAAGATCTACTATCATCAATGTGGCCGTACCATTTTACTCAAAAGCACCCTTTCATTTAAATCCAGTGATGTAGTAGATGTGATGAACAGGTGCTTAGAGCTGAATAAAAGATAAGAAGCCGAAGTTCAATCAAGTCATAGGTGTTTTTGGTGTGTGTTTTTCGTACTGTTCAGGCGGTTGATGATTAGGTTGCATTCCTTCTGTAAGGAAGAGCTGTCTTTTTAGATCTCATACTTCCTGTACTGGATATCATAGCTACCTCTTGGTACAAAGTGCCCTTAACCATCTAGGTCTGGTGTATCAGCGGCAGCCTCTTTTAATGAGAAATAGCCTTGCTGCATAGTTTATCTGCTCTGGTAGCATCTAGATCAGATTATTGCAGAGTATTGCACCTGAGGCTGTCACTGAATACTCTTCAGAAACTTCAAAAGCATTGAATGCAATAATCAGTATGGGAGAATAAAACTAGAGATGGATTCCCTCATTGTCCAAGCTGTGTGTTAACAGCAGGATGAGTATCAGACAAAAAGAGATTTGGAAAACCAAGGCTTTGTATGGAATATTATTTGGACTTAACTGAACACACCGTAATGGTATTCAAATATTGACTTTGGCTCATTGTTTATTTCCAAGCACAGCATTTGCTGTTTTGGCCATTTTAACCAGCAGACAACTTGGATTCTGGATATCCAAAGGACTGCTTTCATTTTTTTGTACATGTCCATTCCTGAGGTGGTGTTCTAAGGCAGTGGTTCCCAGTCTTGGGCAATCAGGTGTTCTTGGACTGTAACTCCCAGAAACCTTGGCCAGCACAGCTAGGGTTACCCAAGGTTGTGAACTATTGTACTAAAGTTCTACTCTGGCTGGCTCACTTCCCCAAGATACCTGGAGAGAGTTGTCTGGAGAGAGTCTTTTCTTTTAGCTCCTGGTTTTTGGAATGTTATGGTCAGAAACATTCATGTGGTGATGTTGGCTATTTTTTATAGTTTCCTTTGAGTAATTTCATTCATACCCATGTGCACTTTCTTTCACATATTTTGGAGTAGGGAATACCTTAACCATGTTCAGTAAAATGTAAATCATTAATGTAAACTGAGTGGTGTCACTTTTGGAAGCAAATTGCCATGTTACAAAGACAGCATAGACAATATCTATTACATGTTGAGTTGCATGACTCGGCACACAACAGATAAAGTCTGTACCAACTTAGGAACCTATACCAGTTCAATCCCCAAAGTTACGCCATTAGCATTATATTGTCATGAAATGACAATAGGATTTTAGCTAAAGTTTACTTGCTGTTTATGAGGGGTCCTTGATTCTGTATTGATGTACTCTTGTTCTCTTGGTGTTTGGGAGTTTATTAATCTTGTAGCCACTTTGCAGTCAAAAGGTTGGTATAAATCTTTTAAATGAAATTGGTAGGGCCAGTCAAATTGAGCTCTTGGAAAATTAATAAAAGGAGGGTAGAAAAGGCCTGTTTGTGTTTACATTTGTGTAAACTTACATACGTATCCATATAATCAGGGTGGATAAAAATAAATAATTTTTTTAAAAAATCAAATAAAATAAAACAACAATTTAAATCGTGATTTTAATTTAAAAATCATTTTTAAAATTAAAATTGTCAAAAAATCTGATTTTTAAATTTAAATCATGATTTAAATCAAATGTACCCCGCACATAATACACTTATGAAACACTTTTCATCTTTCTAATTACCTTATGTACTCTGTAGGAATCGTTCACACTTACTGCTCACTGTTTAGTTTAACTCCATAATATTGTTATCAATAATACATATTTTTTCATACACTCTGATACAAATGAAGAAAAGAAAGAATAAAGCTTTTTGTAGTTCTGGTTGGATATGTGGACACCAAACCATGAGTTAATACTTCAGTTGCTCTATAGTCTAGCAGCTCTGTACTTGCAGGCCATTTGTGAGATAACTGTTTACAAGCAAAATTTGGTTCCCAGTTTTACTTGGCATCCCTTTGTTGCTGCTGGAGTGCCCACTCAGCCCAACAAAGGCTCAGCAATGGCAGCACTCGCATGGAGCCACCAGAACCAGAGGAACTGGCTGGTGGTGGCTGTGAACCCCTCCTTGCTGGCCACCTGTTGACCTGCAAGGCAGTAGGGTCTCCTGACCAGCTGCCCATTGGCCAGCCAAGGAGACAGGATGAAGACTGTTGAGTGGACCATAGGAGTGGTCCAGTCCACTTGCCTGGCATAAAGGGCAGTATCTGGCTCTGGCAGTCCTGTGGGTTAAAGTCCCTCAGTTGTTCCATAGTCTATTAGCTCTGTAGTTGCTGGCCATTTCTAAGATAACTGTCTGCAAGTAAAGATAATGCTCCTTAAACTTCTAATTGTTTCTTTGGATATGATTATGTGAAACTTGAATTACTCTTCATCAGTCTCTTGATGCAATATTATCTTTTTCCCTTACTGTGATTTACAATTATTTACAGGTTTGGTTTATTAACTTACTCTCATGAAACAGGCAATTTTAATATAACAATCTGTGTCAGAAATGGTAATTAAAATTAGCCTTATCTGCTGTTGCAGTACATGTGTGTTGTTATAATTTTACAACAGTTATGAAGATTTTATGAATTCAAATTTCCCATTTTACCAACCTATAAAAATAGATTGAAATGGAAAATCATCTTAACAATAATCTCAACTTGCATCCCACAGCATAATATAAGAGGCATTGTTTAAAAAATGGGAAGGAAAGGAAATTCAATCTTTATAATGCTTTACTGGTCTTTTTTGATCAACAGGTTTTGTAGCTAGAATTACACTTGTGAATTTTTTTTAATGAACAATCCATTGCATAGATTTGTATTTGAAAAGAAAATATAAATCTATATTATAGTGCACATTTATTCTGCCTCTGCTGATTTTACATACCCTTATAACTTAGCAGATATAGTTGGAAAATATCATATCCCAAAATCATTGGACGAACGTGAATTGTAATTTGGCATAGTACACCATCCCATTAAAGTCCAAACAGGTGCATGCATTGTAATCTTGCAGTAGTTAATCATTGTACTTTACTCTTTCTTTCATTAATAAACCTGCCTCTTGAATTGTTGTAAACCATTTGCCTCATGGGGCAGTTGAATAAGTCTAACCTATATTACAGTATTATACTAAAACTGCAATGTGCTGTAAGAAGCTGAAATCCTCTTTTCACAGCAGACAATCCATGTGAAAGTGCATGTTACAGTTCGCACTTTGGCTCTATATTCTTAATTTGTATATCTTAAACAGCAGTCCTCATGTACTCTCTTTCTGAAGTCCTGGGGAAAAAAGTTCAAACAGCTACTATTTGCACTGGGAGGGGTGTTGCTCTCAGGGTATGTGTGTGTGTGTGTGTGTGTGTGTGTGTGTGTGTGTGTGTGTGTCTTTTAGCCTTTAGTAAATCAAAAGTTACAGAAAGATCAGTATTTACCTGTCTTCATATCAAATATGTCATAGTGTCATTTTATGTCAAACATGTCATAGTGTCAGGGGAGTAGCCATTGTGGCACAATTAGGAAAGTGTTCTTTTGGCACTTAAAGACTAACAATTTTTCTTTTTTAGTAGGTTATAGCTCACTTTGTTATATACAGAGTGTTAACTCACCTGGCAGATTATTGTGTAAAGATGTGTGTGTCAGGAACATGTAGTCCATGAGGTGTCAGAGAATTGAAATACAAAATTTAGAATGATCATTATTACAGGGTTTTTTTTTCTTAGTGTCTCTTACTATGCTTAGTGCACAACTGTGACATTTTGTATTAAGGAGGGGCTTTTGTCAGTTTGGAACTCTTGGAACGGGGAATGCATTTAAACTAATTTTTCTTTAACGTGGTTCTCTATGAATCCACACTAATGGGTTAAACAGCGCCTGCGCTGGTTCCTCTCGGAATTTTCCAGAGCTATGAGGGAAAAGATACAATGTTTGAGTTGCCCTGCACTGCGCAAGTGCAGCCCGCCAAAAATCCCCAGTTCCATTTATCCGCCCGCGGAGTTGGAACCTCTCGGTTAGAGCTCTTGAGATTTTATTCTCCTTTCGCTGTTTTCGGAATTTTTGGACTTGACCTGGCTTGTCTTTCGTCTATCCGTATCTCCGTTGCCCTGAATTCGGACCGGCTGACCTTCCTTTGCCTCTGGCGCGCTCATTGCAAGTACTTTCGCTTCCCGCTTGATCCTGATTGAGGCTTATTACCTCCTGCTGAGGCGCCACGCGCCAGCAGGATTCTTTCAATTACTGACTTTCTCTGCTGCCTTTGTGGACTGCTTAGCTTATGTCAGCGAAAAAGGGACCTTTTCGCCGCTGTTCTGCCTGCTCCGGGAAGCTCCCTGTCACATACAGCACTGATGGTACCTGTCTGTCATGGGTTTGGAGGGAAAGTTCCATCCTATGGGGAGTGGAAGGCGGGACATCAGGGGGGAGGAGCTGTACTGTATATATATTTGGAGCTTGTGTGGAGAAGTGGAGTTGGAGTCTGTGTGTCAGACTGGGTACAACTGTTTGTCAGTTAGTACATACCTGATAGGTTCAGGTTTCTATCTAGGTAGCCAGAACTGATAGGTTCAGGGTCTGTGCGTTACCTTAAAGTGTTCCGTGGGAACCAATCTGTTGTATGTATATGATTGGGACTATACCAAGTTCCAGTTTCCTATTTACCTGATTCTTTTATTTACCCTGTTTGTTGTTTCAATAAACCTTGTTCTTTTGTTTATTAAAATCCATTCCTGGTCTGTGTGACTCCTTACAGGGAATGGTTGGTGGCAGCATAACTACAGGGTGGGATACTCCAGTAGGTCTGGGGTTGCCACATTGATTGGTGTCCAGCGTGTGGGATACGACTGGTCCAGTTGTCCAGTGGTCCAGCAAAGCCTTGGCAAGTGTGCCCAGAGCAAGGGGGGTCTAGTCAGGGAAAATCTGAGGGCGCATAGGTAATCTTCTAGGCTTACCTCACGGGGAGGTAGGCTAGTGGAAGAATGTGCAAACTCAGATTGGGGGACTAGGTTAGGGAGCTCTGAGGCAACCCGTTTGGCGGGAAAGGGCTGAGGCAAAGCTGCGTGAAGTAACAGTGATCTAGCCTGTCTGCTGAGAGGCCTAGCAGAGGGGGTGAATTCTGTCTGGCAACAGTTGCAAGTTGGTGCTGGAGGGACAGCAGCAGTCTATAGAAGGCTGTTTCTGTGGCAAAAGGAAAAAAGTCGTCGTTTTATTTTGAGGCGTGACTTTTGAAGGCAGCCTGTTCTGGGGGGATTATGCCCTTGACTCGAAGCCAAATGGCAGAAATGGGGGAAGTGAGAGAACCACAGGGAGACCAAGGTTCTGAGGAGGAATTTGGCTCAGTGCAGGATGAGAGCACGGGAGAACTGACCTCAGAACTCAGAAGAATGCTCCTAGCCCAACAGCATGAACTGAGGGTGAGGGAAATGGAGGAAAAGGAAAGGGAGAAACAGAGACAATTTGAAATGGAAAGGGAAGAGAAACAAAGACAATTTGAAATGGAAAGGGAAGAGAAACAAAGACAATTCGAATTAGAGAGAGAGAGAATGGAAAGAGAAGAAAGATTGGAGAGAGAGAGGATGGCATTTGAGTTAAGAAAATTGGAAATGATGAACCAGAACAATAATAACAATAGAGATTCTGAGGTGGGCCAATTGTCTAAAACTGACTTGAAGAAATTCCCTGTGTACAACAAGGGAGATTGCCCTGAGGTGTTCTTTTCCCTCGTGGAAAGAGCGTTTGTGGACTTCTCAGTAAGGGAAACTGAGAAGATGACCATTATGCGATCTTTAATCAGTGGCAGCCTGGCAGAAGTCTATGCAGAGATGCCAGTGGAACTGCTGAACGACTTCGCTGAGTTTAAAAAACTGGTGTTTGCCCGGCATGGGATAAATGCTGAACAGCTGAGGCAAAAATTCAGGTCACTCACAAAAAAACCAGAGCAGACTTTTACCCAAGTGGGGGCCCAACTGGTGAGGTTGCTAGAGAAATGGCTGTCTCAGGAGGGGACAGAGACCTTCCAGCAGCTCAAAGACCTGATAGCGCTGGAACAATTTTATTCAGTCCTGCATGGGGAACTAAAGTTCCATGTGAGGGAGAGGAAACCTAAGTCGGTGACAGAAGCGGCAGAGATCGCAGATTTTATTTCCCAAATAAGGAAGCCCTTAGGTGCTGAGGGGAAAACTGTGGGTAAGCCCAAAGAAACCTACAGCAGGTACTCTCAGGGACCAGGGAAAAACCAGCAAGGGGGAGGGGCCCATGTTGAAGGGAAGCCCTCGGATATGAAACCACCAAGACCCCAGATTTGGGAGGGAAAACCAAAACCAGATGAGAAAGACTCCAAGTACAGCAGAAAATGTTATTTCTGTCAAGGAAAGGGCCATCTAATCTCAGAGTGTGAGAAATTAAAGCAGCTAAAGGGAAATTTGCCTCATGATTTGAGTGGAACCAAGCCAAAAGCTGTGTTCTGTGTCCAGACAGAGCAAAGCTCCTTGCCATTGAGGGAGCCTGTTGCCATGGCTACTCACTCTGGACCAGTTACATCTGCTGATCAGGCTGGGGAAAATGGTCCTCTTGTGGAGGTCAAGCGCTGCTTACTAGTTAGGACAGATTCGCAATTGTTTGAGGCCGCTGGGGTGGACGTAGGAATACTTGACCATCAGTATAGGGGGCTAAGGGATACATGTTCTCAGGTGACCCTGTGCCATCCAGACATTATTCCTAGGAAGTATATAATCCCAAATGAGAGCCTGAAGGTGGCAGGGATTGAGGGGCAGGTGATCTCACTGCCAGTAGCTGAGGTACCTGTGAGCTTTCCAGGCTGGAGGGGAGTTTGGCGGCTAGCGATTTCATCGACTCTGCCAGCAGCCGTGCTCGTGGGAAATGACCTGGCTGAACATGTGAAACGGGTGCTAGTGATTACACGCTCACAAGCTACCACGGGGACAGTTCAGGGGGGTACTGATGAGCCCGAGGTTGAAGCAGATGGGGGTAGTCCCGAAGCTGTGGCAGAAACCTTAACCACGGACAGCAAATTTGGCCAAGAGCAAAAGGCAGACGCCACTCTCTGAAAGTGTTTTGAAAAGGTGACAGACACCCAGCTAACACCTGAAACCCCAGCGAGATTTCGCGAGAAAAAGGGAATTTTATATAGAGAGACCCTGATGAATATCTCAAAAGGGGGAGATGGGATCAGAAGCCAGCTAGTGGTACCTCGTGGCATGGTCCACAATGGTGAGAATGAACCTGTTCCCCCTCTTTGTGGCCTTGGGCAAAGGTCCCACAATATCCACCCCTATACATTTGAACGGAGTGTCAATCACAGGCAAAGGGCACAACTTTGCTTTGGTCCTGTCACGGTTATTCCCCTGCCTCTGACACACATCACATTGTTTACAGAACTCCTTGATCTGCTTCCCTATTTCAGGCCAGTAAAAATTCTGTGTGATTCTCTGCTGTGTTTTGTTCATAAGTGTGCAGCAAACATGTCAGAGTGCCCCCTTTTTAAGATCATGGGGCGATACTTTTCAGGTACCACTAGCTGACTTCTGATCCCATCTCCCCCTTTTGAGATATTCCTCAGGGTCTCTCTATATAAAATTCCCTTTTTCTCACAAAATCTCACTGGGGTTTCAGGTGTTAGCTGGGCGTCTGTCACCTGTTCAAAACACTTTTGGAGAGTGGCGTCTGCCTTTTGCTCTTGGCCAAATTTGCTGTCCGTGGTTAAGGTTTCTGCCACAGCTTCGGGACTACCCCCATCTGCTTCAACCTCGGGCTCTTCAGTACCCCCCTGAACTGTCCCCGTGGTAGCTTGAGAGTGGCGTCTGCCTTTTGCTCTTGGCCAAACCGGCTGTCTGTGGTTAAGGTTTCCACCACAGCTTCTGAACTCCCCTCTGCTTCCTTCTCGGGCTCATCAGTACCCCCCTGAACTGTCCCCGTGGTAGCTTGTGAACGTGTAATCACTAGCACCCGTTTCACATGTTCAGCCAGGTCATTTCCCACGAGCACGGCTGCTGGCAGAGTCGATGAAATCGCTAGCCGCCAAACTCCCCTCCAGCCTTGAAAGCTCACAGGTACCTCAGCTACTTGCAGCGACATCACCTGTCCCTCAATCCCTGCCACCTTCATGCTCTCATTCGGGATTATATACTCCCTAGGAATAATATCTGGATGGCACAGGGTCACCTGGGAACAAGTATCCCTCAGCCCCCTATACTGATGGTCAAGTATTCCTACGTCCACCCCAGCGGCCTCAAACAATTGCGAATCTGTCCTCACTAGCAAGCAGCGCTTGACCTCCACAAGAGGACCATTTTCCCCAGCCTGATCAGCAGATGTAACTGTTCCAGATTGAGTAGCCATGGCAACAGGCTCCCTCAGTGACAAGGAGCTTTGCTCTTTCTGGACACAGAACACAGCTTTTGGCTTGGTTCCACTCAAATCATGAGGCACATTTCCTTTTAGCTGTTTTAATTTCTCCCACTCTGAGATTAGATGGCCCTTTCCTTGACAGAAATAACATTTTCTGCTGTATTTTGAGTCTTTCTCATCTTGTTTTGGTTTTCCCTCCAAAATCTGAGGTCTTTGTTTCATGTGTGAGGGCTTCCCTTCACCATGGGCCCCTCCCCCTTGCTGGCTTCTCCCTGGTCCCTGAGAGTACTTGCTGTAGGTCTCTTTAGGTTTGCTTATAGATTTCCCCTCACCTAAGGGCTTTCTTATTTGGGAAATAAAGTCTGCGATCTCGGCCGCCTCTGCCACAGATTTCGGTTTCCTTTCCCTCACCTGGAACTTCAGTTCCCCATGCAGGACTGAATAAAACTGTTCCAGCGCTATCAGGTCTTTGAGCTGCTGGAAGTTCTCTGTCCCCTCCTGAGATAGCCATTTCTCTAGCAACCTCACCAGTTGGGCCCCCACTTGGGTAAAAGTCTGCTCTGGTTTTTTTGTGAGTGACCTGAATCTTTGCCTCAGCTGTTCCGCATTTATCCCATGTCTGGCAAACACCAGTTTTTTAAACTCTGCAAAATCTTTTAACAGCTCCTCTGGCATCTCTGCATAGACTTCTGCCAGGCTGCCACTGATTAAAGATCGCATGATGGTCATCTTCTCAGTTTCCCTTACTGAGAAGTCCACAAACGCTCTTTCCACGAGGGAAAAGAACACCTCAGGGCAATTTCCCTTGTGGTACACAGGGAATTTCTTCAGGTCAGTTTTAGACAATTGGCCCCCCTCAGAATCCCTATTGTTATTATTGTTCTGATTCATCAGTTCCAATCTTCTTAACTCAAACGCCATCCTTTCTTTTTCCAGAGCAATTTTCTCTCTCTCCCATTCAAATTGTCTTTGCCTCTCTCTTTCCCTTTCCTCCATTTCAAATTGCCTCTGTTTCTCTTCCCTGTCTATTTCCCTCATCCTCAGTTCATGCTGTTGGGCTAGGACCATTTTTCTGAGTTCTGGGTTCTGTTCTCCCGTGCTGTCATCCTGCACTGAGCCAAATTCATCCTCAGAACCTTGGTCCACTTGGGGTTCCCTCACTTCACCCATTTCTGCCATTTGGCTTCGAGTCAAGGGCATAATCCCCCCCCCCAGAACAGGCTGCTTTCAAAAGTCAAGCCTCAAAATAAAGCGACCACTTTTTTTTTCTCTTTTGCCTCAGAACCAGCCTTCTATAGATTGCTACTGTTCTTCAGCACTAACTTGCAACTGTTGCCAGCCAGAGTCCACCCCCCTCTGCTAGGCCTCTCAGCAGACAGGCTAGATCACTGCTACTTCACTCAGCTTTGCCTCAGCCTTTTTCCCGCCAAAACAGGTTGCCTCAGAGCTCCCTAATCTAGTCCCACCAATCTGAGGTCACACGTTCTTCCACTAGCCTACCTCCCCGTGAGGTAAGCCTAGAAGATTACCTACGCGCTCTCAGATTGTCCCTGACTAGACCCCCCTTACTCTGGGCACACTTGCCAAGGCTTTGCTGTACCACTGGACAACTGGACCAGTCGTATCCCACACGCTGGACACCAATCAATGTGACAACCCCAGACCTACTGGGATATGCCACAGTTTCACTAAGCTGCCACCAACCATTCCCTATATGAAGTCACACAGACCAGGAATGGATTTTTAAACAAACAAAGGAATAAGGTTTATTTAAATAACACACAGGGAAAATAAAATGATCAAGTGAATAGGATACAGTAACGTGGCTTAGTCTCAATCATACATACACCAGTTTGGTTCACACAGAACACCTTTAAACAAAGCACAGACCCTGAACCTATCAGTTCTGGCTACCCATACAGACACCTGAACCTATCAGGTTGGTACTGACTGACACACAGTAGTACCCTGTCTGACACACAGACTCCCACACCAGCTTCTTCTCTCAGCTCTCCTTCAGCTCTCCTCTTCTCCTTCACACAAGCTCCACATATATATACAGTACAGCCCCTCCTCCTGATGTCCCGCCTTCCACTCCCCATAGGATGGAACTTTCCCTCCAACCCATGACAGACAGGTAACATCAGTGCTGTATGTAACAACAGGGTCATTTCCAAGATGTCAGATCTGAACTACCTTATAGAACAGGAGGAACACCAAGCACGGAGGGCGGTACATGTGAATGCCCTGAAACCCTACTACAGAGGGGAACAGAGGGTTTTATTTGCCATAAAAACAGCTGAGAGTGAGGAAGCTGAATTACCCTTCTGGGAGGGTAGAGGGGAAGTGAAATACAACCCAGAGGAGGTGAAGATCAGTCCTGCACTCACCCAAGACCAGCAGCAAGAACTAAAAGTGCTGCTCACGAAATATCATAAGGTTTTTTCAAATAAGCCGGGGATAGTGAAGGGAGTGATGCATCGGATCCACACAGGGGATGCAACCCCGCAAGCAGTATCCCCATACCGAGTGACGGGACCCTATAGGGACAAGGTGCGGAAGGAGCTGGACGAGATGCTTAGGGAGAACATAATCGTCCCCTCTTCTAGTCCTTGGTCCTCTCCGATAGTCCTGGTGGACAAGCCTGATGGGAGCATTAGATTTTGTGTAGATTACCGGAAATTAAACCGCGTAACCACTCCTGATGCCTACCCAATGCCCAGGCTAGACAACCTGATTGAAACCATAGGGGGTTGTCGGTTCATTTCATCGTTGGACCTAGTAAAGGGTTACTGGCAATTAAGGATTGATCCCAGGGATCAGGAAAAGACCGCATTTTGCAGCCCTTTCGGTCTATATGAGTTTAGAGTCCTTAGTTTTGGTCTCAGAAATGCACCAGCCACATTCCAAAGGCTGATGGACCAGACCTTAGCAGGGCTCAGTGACTTTACTGTGGCCTACATTGACGATATAGGGATCTTCAGCAATACCTGGGAAGATCACCTGAAACACCTGGAGATAGTGCTGTAGAGGTTAAGTGCAGCAGGGCTAACAGTAAAGGCAAGCAAGTGTCAGCTGGGTAGCCCAGAAATAAAATACTTGGGTCACATAGTAGGGGGAGGAGTGATCAAACCCCTAGAGGCCGAGATAGAAGCCGTTCGTGATTGGCCCAGACCAACACCAAGAAAAAAGTCAAATCATTTCTTGGGTTGGTGGGCTACTACAGAAAGTTCATCCCGAGGTTTAGCGAGATGGCGACTCCGCTGACCGATCTGACGCGGAAGAAGACTGATGACCGCATCCCGTGGACCAGCGACTGTGAGGAGGCGTTCCAGAGGTTGAAGGAGGCGCTCGTCCATTATCCAGTGCTGCGTGCTCCCGACTTCGACCGGGAGTTCATCATCTACACCGATGCGTCTAACAGCGGGGTAGGAGCAGTTCTTTGCCAGGAGGATGAGAATGGTGACCAGCATCCAGTGTCCTACCTGAGTAGGAAACTCCAGACAGGTGAGAGACATTTGGCAACCGTGGAAAAGGAGTGCCTGGCCATAGTATACGCGATTCAGAAGGCCAAACCTTACATCTGGGGAAGACATTTTGTTCTGTGCACTGACCACTCACCACTGCAGTGGTTAAAGACAATGAAAACCCATAATAGTAAACTTATGAGGTGGGCTTTAAACCTGCAAGATTTTGACTTTGAAGTGAAGGTGGTCAGAGGGTCAATGAACTGTGTTGCTGACGCCTTGTCAAGAAGACCCGACGAGTGAAGACGGCGAAGAAACCATGGACTGTGTATATTTTGGTGACCAAAAGTTAAATGTACCTGTTTATTGAACAGGCTTGGTTTGTATTAATAAAGGTAACTTAATGTATTGCAAATATGAATGTTTAAATGCATAAGTGATATGTTTGACCTAGAGTGAGTAAGTATGGGATTGTGTATGATAATGTATAACTGTTTTGTGTTTTGATCCTGGTTGTTTTTTTGGAGAAAAGCACTTTAGCTTTTCCCCCGCAAAACAACTTATAAAGAGGGGAGGTGTCACATACAGCACTGATGGTACCTGTCTGTCATGGGTTTGGAGGGAAAGTTCCATCCTATGGGGAGTGGAAGGCGGGACATCAGGGGGGAGGAGCTGTACTGTATATATATTTGGAGCTTGTGTGGAGAAGTGGAGTTGGAGTCTGTGTGTCAGACTGGGTACAACTGTTTGTCAGTTAGTACATACCTGATAGGTTCAGGTTTCTATCTAGGTAGCCAGAACTGATAGGTTCAGGGTCTGTGCGTTACCTTAAAGTGTTCCGTGGGAACCAGTCTGTTGTATGTATATGATTGGGATTATACCAAGTTCCAGTTTCCTATTTACCTGATTCTTTTATTTACCCTGTTTGTTGTTTCAATAAACCTTGTTCTTTTGTTTATTAAAATCCATTCCTGGTCTGTGTGACTCCTTACAGGGAATGGTTGGTGGCAGCATAACTACAGGGTGGGATACTCCAGTAGGTCTGGGGTTGCCACACTCCCCTTCCAGGACCACCATTCTTGGTGTTTGTTCTGTTTGGTGGTCGTTTCGCCTGTCTCGGCGTCGGTGCCTTCTCCACTCCTGGAAGACTCTTCTCGGGACCGGGATTCGGTCTCCGATCAAGGCGCTCCCATTCCACCTCGCCAACCGCCTCCGATGGACTTGGGGAAATCGCCTACGGTTAGCCAGCTCGACAAGCTCGTTGCCGGCGCCGAGAGCGTTCCGCTCAGCCCGATACTTACCGGGCGAACAACCCGATCTCCTTCACTCCTCTCGGAGTAGGGTCATTCTGCATCGCTTCCCCCTCCACGGGGTCGACCAACTAAACCTGTGGAAGAACCGATCCCTCGGCGTCCAACTTCCAATTCGGCCGACGACGAGCCACCTGGAAAGAAGCGCCGTCACCGTAGGAAGCACCGACGAGGCCACCGACGCCGAAGGGACTCCTCACCGTCCGACTCAGATTACAGTCGGGGTCGGAAGAGGTCCCACCGGAGACGGCGAAGAAGAGATTCATCCACCGAGTCTTCTTCGACCTCGAGAGAAAGGAGACATAGGAGAAAGAGAACCAAATACTCCTATTCCTCATCCTCTCGCTCACGGTCTCCACGTCGAAGCCCTCTCCCGAAGAGGCCGGTGGATATGGGCTCCATGAAACCATCGGCGCCGAAGGACGCTCCCGTCGTCCCTCCTGGTGTACCACTGCAACCTCAGGATGGTATTCCTTCGTGCCCGAAAACGGCACCCTCGGGCTCGGGGGTACCTCCCCCCCTTCTTCCTATCCTTCAGAGGAGGAACATCCGAAAGATGATTCCTCCGACGTCGAAGACGACAACGAGTCCGAGGTGTCCCTAGAAGTCCCTGTTCCTGGGGAACCTTTACCTCCAGAGGCGGCTAACCTCAAACCATCTTCTCCGTCAGAAGATTTTTCTTCCTACACTCAAATGGTTGCTCGTATGGCCCAAGCTCTAAAGCTGGCGGTCGAACACTCTCCAAGAAGGGAAGAAAATTTAATCTTCGGAGACATTGAAGCGGAGAGGACACATCCAGTTAGTCTGTCCTTCATCCCAGAACTGATGGATCTTATCAAGGAATTCTGGGAGCATCCTGCCAATGCTACCACTATCTCAAAGAGGACTGAAAATCTGTATAGAATACATGGAGAGAATACCTCTTTCCTTCTCATGCATCCGGCTCCTAATTCTTTAATAGTGGAGTCTAGCTCTACTAAGACTCCAGCAAAGGGCCACCCTACCCCAACCAACAAAGAGGGAAGGAAGCTTGAGATCCTGGCACGTCGTATGTATTCTATGACAACCTTCACCCTACGTGCTGTCAATTATCTGGTTGCCATGGGTGCCTACCAGAAACAACTTTGTTCCAGGGTTCTCCCAGCCCTTCAAATGGCACCAGAAGATATAAGGCAGCTCTGTGTAGATACACATGCTGAGGCCCTCACGGTGTCCAAATATCAACGGCTTGCCGCCCACCATGTAGCAGAAGCCACTTCTAAGAACTTTGCCTCCCTCATCACCTTGAGGAGACATGCTTGGCTGCGTTCAGCTAATATCGTTGAGGACATTAAAACTAGGGTGGAAAACCTCCCCTTTGATGCTTCAGGTCTTTTCAGCCAAAACACCGATGAAAACCTGGAGAGTTTGCACAAGAGTAAAAAGACAGCCAAGTCCTACTCAGTGCAACCTCAAACTAAACAGTTCAAACCACAGTGGCGCCCAAAGTATACCTCCCCTTCCTATCAGCAGCCATCCACCAGTACTTACCGTTCTTATGGAGGCAACTCTTCTCAGCGTCCTCCTCAGGCATCATCTTCTTCATCTCTTGCTTTCAGACCACAACCACCTCGCAAGAAGCAGTCTTTCAAAACGTCTGCACGGAAACAAAAACAGTACCTTTGACTCCCTGACTGTTCTAGTACCATCCTCCCACACCACCCGCCTCTCTCCTTACCTTCACAACTGGACTCTCATCACCAACGACATCTGGGTTCTCAACATTATCACCTCCGGTTACCGCCTGGAGTTTATAAAGTTGCCTCCTCTAGGACGGGTCAACTCTACATCATTCGATCCGATCCTAGAGGAGGAAATCCTGACTCTCCTTCAAAAAGGGGCTATCCAGAAGGTACCATCAGAGGATGTCCTCAACGGTTTTTACTCCCGATACTTTCTGGTTCCAAAGAAGGACGGGGGCCTTCGTCCCATCCTCGATCTGAGAAGCCTCAACAAGTTTCTCAAGGCACGCAAGTTCAAGATGGTGACCTTAGAGTCCATCATCCATCTTCTGAGGCAGGGAGACTGGTTTGTGGTCCTGGATCTAAAAGACGCATATTTCCATGTCACCATACACAAGAGCCACAGGAAATATCTGCGTCTACTCTTCAACAACACCATCTATCAGTTTGTGGCCTTACCCTTCGGCCTTTCCACAGCACCCAGGACTTTCACCAAGTGCATGGCTCCAGTGGCAGCATACCTGCGCCTTCAAGGGATCCAGGTGTTTCCCTACATCGACGACTGGCTGATTGTCTCGACGTCCAGACATCAGGCCTTAAAGGACACTCAGTATGTTCTCCAGACGTTACAATCACTAGGTCTTACCGTCAATCACGAAAAGTCCAAGCTGAATCCCTCTCAGGTAGTGGACTACATCGGAGCGAGGTTAGACTCAGTACACGCCCGGATGTTCATGCCCCCAGAATGCAACCAGAAGCTAGTAAGAGCCATAAAAAAGTTCAAGCCAAGGGCAAGGGTAAAAGCAAGCCTTGCACAACATCTGCTAGGCCTCATGGCTTCTACAACGGCGACCCTGTCCCATGCTCGCCTCAAGATGCATTCACTTCAAATTTGGCTGCTGTCCCTCTTCAATCCACTCCTCGACAGTCAAAACAAGCTCCTCACTGTCACCCCGGAGTTGGCACAGCAGCTTCAATGGTGGACTTTCCCACCTCACCTCTTGGTGGGACGTCCCTTCCGTCCTCTTCATTTGACAACTCAAGTCACTACAGACGCGAGTCCACTAGGCTGGGGCGCTCATTGCGAGGGTCATCAGATCAACGCTCTGTGGTCCCCTCAGGAGACAAAATTGCACATAAACCACCTGGAGCTGTTAGCCATCATAAAGGCTTTGAAGTCCTTCCTACCTCTTGTGAGAGGCAGGGCGATTCAGCTCGTCACAGACAACACCACAGTGATGTTTTACGTGAACAAGCAGGGGGGAACAAGGTCAAAGTCCCTTCTGTTCCTGTCAATACATCTCTGGGAGTGGTGCTACCAGGAGCACATCTACCCGGTAGCCATCCACATAGCCACCACGGACAACATTGTTGCAGACGAGCTCAGTCGCCGCTCCACTCAAAATCACGAATGGGAGCTGGACTCAGAAATCTTTCAGGAACTCTGCCACAGGTGGGGAACTCCGACAATCGACATGTTCGCCAAGGACTCCAACAAGAAGTGTCTCCGCTACGCGTCCAGGGCAGGACGGGGCCCGGGATCGTTGGGAGATGCTTTCATGATCCCTTGGCACAAGGGCCTTCTATACATGTTTCCTCCCATACCATTGGTTCAGAGGTCAGTAGTCAGAGCCCTCCAGCTGCAAGCAGAAGCAATCTTGATTGCACCTTGGTGGCCCAGACAACCTTGGTTCTCTCTACTTCTGCAGACAGCAATCGACAAGGTGAAGCTTCCCCTCGTCCCACACCTAATCACTCAGGACTCGGGGTCGATCTTCCACCCGGACCTGGACTCCCTCCAATTGACAGCGTGGAGGATATCCCATCAATAATGGAAGTTCTTGACAAGGCAAGAAAGCCTTCTACCATGCGGCTCTATCAACACAAGTGGCAAGGTTTTCTCAAATTTACTACAGAGCGCGGTTTACAAGCATCTCCCGTCTCTTTATCTACATTGCTACTGTATCTCAGACACCTGTTTGATCTTGGCTTAACCAAGTCTACCTTAAAGGTATATACCTCAGCCATTGTAACTTTCCAACCCAAGGGGTCTCAATCCTCCAGATGGTTTTCCCATCCTACGGTGAAAGCTTTCTTCAGAGGTCTGTCCAACATGAGACCCCCTGTAAGACGGCCATTACCTCAGTGGTCTTTACAAACAGTACTGCACTCACTGGTTCGTCCCCCCTTTGAGCCAATGGCTACCTGTGACTTGAAGTTTTTATCCCTGAAAACTTTGTTCCTTGTGGCAATCACTTCTGCCCGTAGGGCTAGTTAATTGGCGGCTCTTCGGGCTGATTCCCCTTACCTCCAATTTTTCAAGGACAAGGTGGTGTTATACCCAGATGTTTCTTTCCTCCCCAAGGTGGTATCGGACTTTCATGTCAACCAACCACTGTTGCTACCTACTCTTTTCTCTGAACCCTCTTCAGATATTGAACGCACGCTCCACTGTTTGGACGTTCGTCGTGCGTTATCCTTTTATATCTCAAGGACCAAGGACTTCAGGAAAGTCCAAAGACTGTTCTTGTGTTATTATGGCCAACGTAAAGGGACTGCTGCTTCGACGTCGACCCTGTCCTGATGGTTGGTTTCCACCATTTCGTTGGCCTATGAGTTGCAGCACAAACCTCTCCCTGAAAACCTGCGTGCTCATTCTACAAGAGCTGTTGCCACATCCACGGCCCTGCTGCGTGGGGTAGACATCCCCGATATATGTAGAGCAGCTACCTGGTCCAGTGTATCGACATTCATCAAACACTACAGACTGGACCTCAGGGCCAAGAATGAGACCAGATTCGGAAGGGCTATCCTTACATCACTGCTGCAGTGACGGCCCACCATCCTGTAAGTAGCTTGGTAGTCACCCATTAGTGTGGATTCATAGAGAACCACGTTAAAGAAGAACAGGTTACTTACCTGTAAACATGGTTCTTTAAGTGGATTCTCTATGAATACACACGACCCGCCCAACCTCCCCACGTGTCCGTCACTGCTGACTGAGTTCCAACTCTCTCTATGTGCGGGCACATGGAACTGGGGATTTTTGGCGGGCTGCACTTGCGCAGTGCAGGGCAACTCAAACATTGTATCTTTTCCCTCATAGCTCTGGAAAATTCCGAGAGGAACCAGCGCAGGCGCTGTTTAACCCATTAGTGTGTATTCATAGAGAATCCACTTAAAGAACCATGTTTACAGGTAAGTAACCTGTTCTTCTTAAGGCTGCAATTCTAATATTATTTATTTATTTATTTATTTATTTATTTATTTATTTATTTATTTATTTATTTATTTATTTATTTATTTATTTATTGGACTTATATACCGCCCCATAGCGCTACAAGCACTCTCCGGGCGGTTTGCAATTTAATTATACAGGCTACACATTGCCCCCCCCCCAGCAAGCTGGGTACTCATTTTACCGACCTCGGAAGGATAGAAGGCTGAGTCAACCTTGAGCCGGCTACCTGGGATTTGAACCCCAGGTCGTGAGCACAGTTTTAGCTGCAGTACAGCGTTTTAACCACTGCGCCACGAGGCTCTTATGCTGTGGGTTGTAAGTTGAATGTGCATGTGATTTACTTCCAGCTAAACATGCATAAGACCCAGAGCTTGGAAGAAGTCCTTTTTTGGATGATGGTTCCTAGAATTCCCACCCAGCAATCTTGCTGCCTTTAGGATTTGGGGAGTCCAGAAAGAATCTTTTTCAAGTTCTGATGTAAATGTACTATGACATTGCATTGATTAAGTTAATTGTTAATTCTACTGGTACCTTCAAGAGGGCTTGGCCTTTTCTGCAACAGCTTAGCTGCACTGGGGGCCCTGTTGTTGTTGTTTAGTCATTTAGTCGTGTCCAACTCTTCGTGACCCCATGGACCAGAGCATGCCAGGCCGTCCTGTCTTCTACTGCCTCCCGGAGCTGGGCCAAATTCATGTTGGTCGCTTCGATGACACTGTCCAACCATCTCATCCTCTGTCGTCCCCTTCTCCTCTTGCCCTCACACTTTCCTAACATCAGGGTCTTTTCCAGGGAGTCCTCTCTTCTCATAAGATGGCCAGAGTATTGGAGCCTCAGGTTCAGGATCTGTCCTTCCAGTGAGCACTCAGGCTTGATTTCCTTTAGAATGGATCAGTTTGTTCTCCTTGCAGTCCAGGGGACTCTCAAGAGTCTTGTCCAGCACCACAATTCAAAAGCATCAATTCTTCGGCGGTCAGCTTTCTTTATGGTCCAGCTCTCACTTCCGTACATCACTACAGGAAAAACCATAGCTTTGACTATTCGGACCTTTGTCAGCTAGGTGATGTCTCTGCTTTTTAAGATGCTGTCGAGGTTGGTCATCGCTTTCCTCCCAAGAAGAAGGTGTCTTTTAATTTTGGGGCTGCTGTCACCATCTGCAGTGATCATGCAGCTCAAGAAAGTAAAATCTGTCATTACCTCCATATCTTCCCCTTCCATTTGCCAGGAGGTGATGGGATCAGTGGCCATGATCTTAGTTTTTTTGATGTTGAGCTTCAGACCATTTTTTGCGCTCTCCTCTTTCACCCTCATTACAAGGTTCCTTAATTCCTCCTCACTTTCTGCCATCAGAGTGGTATCATCTTCATATCTGAGGTTGTTGATATTTCTTCCGGCAATCTTAATTCCAGTTTGTGATTCCTCCAGTCCAGCCTTTCGCATGATGTATTCTGCATATAAGTTAAATAAGCAGGGAGACAATATACAGCCTTGCCGTACTCCTTTCCCAATTTTGAACCAATCAGTGTTTCCGTATCCAGTTCTAACTGTTGCTTCCTGTCCCACGTATAGATTTCTCAGGAGATAGATAAGGTGGTCAGGCACTCCCATTTCTTTAAGGACTTGCCATAGTTTGCTGTGGTCCACACAGTCAAAGGCTTTTGCATAGTCAATGAAGCAGAAGTAGATGTTTTTCTGGAACTCTCTGGCTTTCTCCATAATCCAAGGCATTTTAGCAATTTGGTCTCGAGTTCCTCTGCCCCTTCGAAATCCAGCTTGCACTTCTGGGAGTTCTCGGTCCACATACTGTTGAAGCCTATCTTGGAGGATTTTGAGCATAACCTTGCCAGCGTGTGAAATGAGTGCAATTGTACGGTAGTTGGAGCATTCTTTAGCACTGCCCTTCTTCGGGATTGGTATGTAGACTGCTCTTTTCCAGTCCTCTGGCCACCGTTGAGTTTTCCAAACTTGCTGACACATTGAATGTAGCACCTTAACAGCCTCATCTTTTAAGATTTTAAATAGTTCAACTAGAATGCCATCACCTCCACTGGCCTTGTTGTTAGACAAGCTTTCTAAGGCCCACTTGACTTCACTCTCCAGGATGTCTGGCTCAAGGTCAGCAGCCACGCTATCTGGGTTGTCCGGGACATCCAAATCGTTCTGGTATAGTTCCTCTGTGTATTCTTGCCACCTCTTCTTGATGTCTTCTGCTTCTGTGAGGTCTCTCCCATTTTTGTCCTTTATCATGTTCATCTTTGCACAAAATGTTCTTTTAATATCTCCAATTTTCTTGAACACATCTCTGGTTTTTCCTTTTCTATTCTTTTCCTCTATTTCTTTGCATTGTTCGTTTAAGAAGGCCCTCTTGTCTCTCCTTGCTATTCTTTGGAAGTCTGCATTCAATTTTCTGTAACTTTCCGTATCTCCCTTGCATTTTGTTGCCCTTCTCTTCTCTGCTATTTGTAAGGCCTCATTGAACAGCCACTTTGCTTTCTTGCATTTCCTTTTCTTTGGGATGGTTTTTGTTGCTGCCTCCTGTTCAATGTTACGAGCCTCTATCCAAAGTTCTTCAGGCACTCTGTCCACCAAATCCAGTTCCTTAAATCTGTTCTTCACTTCCACTGTGCATTCATAAGGGACTTGGTTTAGATTATACCTGACTAGCCCAGTGGTTTTTCCTACTCTCTTCAGTGGGGGCCCTAGTGATTTTCTAAATCACTGGGACCCTAGTGATTTTCTAATTTACCAGTGTATCCATTAGATTCTACCTAGGAGTCGAATCAGGAGGGGGCAGAGCAAAGGGGAACCTATCCAAGGGAACCAGTTAGGGTGGAGGAAAAATTAGAGGGATTCATGCACATGGCTGGGAGAAATCTTTCGGGGAGTGATTTGGACATATGTGTGGAGCCAGCTGTATGAAGAATCCCAATGCAGGAAGAGAAACTTGGGAAAGGCAATAAAAGGGGGCAGCAGAAGAGGCCATTCTAATTTCATCTGCTATCTTTGAGGCTGAAAAAACAGAGACACCTCTATAGGTGAAGATTTTAGCCTAGAGCAAATCAGTATCTGCAGTGCATGATCCCTTGCCTGAAACTGAATCTAGTTGATTCTACTTTCTTCTGATTTCCTGAAGTGATTGATTATGGGTCTGGGACAGAGGGCTTTGCTTTTCTCTGAGTAATTACTGCCTTTTTGTGAGTCAGTAGATGTGGGACAGTGAAGAGGTAGTATCTGTGGCTTGGGGAACATGAAGAACTGGTTGGATGTGTACAACTAGAAGAAAGGGTGTAAGAAAGTCAAATTGTATGGATAAAACTATAAGAAAAGCTGTGGATTGAACCTGGTTGGATGTTTAGAACTAGTGGGGTGACAAAGAGCAAGGTCAAGTGAGTAAGAACTGAGGGGAGGAGTGCAGAGAACCAGGTCAACTGCTCGCAGGGGGAAGGAAGTGAGGTGCAAAGCTGGGTGGATCAGAATAGTAAGGAAGGGATATAGAGAGACATGTTGGTTGGGTAAGAGTATGGAAAAGAGCTCAAAACAGCCGGGTTGGTTGGGTAAGATCAGTGGAGGGGGCGATTGGATGAAAGTGGTGTGGGGGAGGGAAAGAGAGCATGTTTGTGCGAATAGAACTAGTACTATCAGTGAAAGAAAGAGGGCTGGGGGCTTAGTAATACTTTTGAAGTGTTTGTATGTGTATGTATATGACTATTCATATTTATGTAAAGAGAGCAGGGTTATGACAGCAGGAGCACCACAGGAAGGATTAACTCTTCCAGCTTAAGTAGTTTAAGACAAGTAAAGTGGTGGGCTACTCCTTTGATTCTTTGAATGGTTGTAAAATCAAAGAACCATGAGTTTTTATTGAAATCTGCCAGATAATGAGTTATTGGGGTGGGGTTAGTCATTCTGGAATGACTCATGTGGTGGAAGCATTCTCCTTCATAGTTTGTGCAAGGAGCAGCTAGAGCATATGAGAGAGATTCAGATGCAAAGGTCAAAGTGACACCATGGCTGAATGGTCACTATTAGCAGCATAATTGTGGTTAAAATGATAATTATTTTGACAGTGAGGAATGTGAAGCAGACATCTAGTTTTGTCAGAGGGTAATCTCATCTCCCTCTACCATATTACCAGTTAAAGGAAGAAACAAATTTTCTCACATATGCATTTCATAATTGGGGGGGGGGGGAATAGCAGTTTAGACATTTGCCCCCATGGCAAGATTTGTAGATCAAGTCCATCCACATTTTATCCTGGCTTCACCATCCAGTGAAACCAGATAGGCAGTTGTCACCTTCTGTAGTAATTAATGCCTTTTGCTGGCCTGAACAGGCAGGTATTTTACCTCACAAGGAAGGAACTTGGTTATCCCAGATTGCTTGGAGGATGGGGCAATTAATTGCCTGTGGGTAACTGCAGCTTCCAGGCAACAAATACACATGGAAGGATAGTATAGTATGGAGAAATAATTGTGTGTTAAAAATTAATTTCATTATTATATGTAAGAACCATTCATAACACAAACCAAAGAATCAATATGATTTTTAAATCTTCAGACAATATTTGAAGAAAATTTCTTCTGACGATAGCAGTTATAGATCTTCTGAAATACTATTTTTTCTAAACAATCTTTATAAATTTGCTACTCTGTCATTTGTCATAAACTTGTTACTCTATCAGAGCTCTGGCAAGCTCTGATAGTGTAATTTTCACTCGCAAATTATTAATAAAGCTCTTTAAAAACAGTCTATCTAAAAAGACAGTACAACTAATTAATTTATTCTTTTTAAAATATCACTAGATAGACTTGACAAGCATGGATATTCGTCTTGGCTATTGTCATAATAAGCCAAGTGGCATGAGTGCATGTGAGTGCGTGTACTTGCACACATTTTCTTAGAAATCAAAATGTTGTTTATTTCAGAGTTAAGCGTATATGGTCCTGAATTTTTCTCTGACCTCAGACAGATGGATCTGTTATATGAAAATATCTCACAAGTTGGTTCTGGATGTACCAGGGGCTACGGAATTTAGGAAAGGTATCTTTGTGAGAGGGAGATTTCTGCTGTGAAATAGATGACCTGCCTAAAGCCAGAGGGATACCAGAAGTATTTTTGGCACATGTCTCTGAAACAAGCTGGACATGAAATCCTATTTCAAAATACAGAAGTACTGTATCATTATGTTAGACTACACAGGGAAGCGATAGTTGTTGTGGGTTTTTCAGGCTCTTTGGCTGTGTTCTGAAGGTCGTTCTTCCTAACGTTTCGCCAGTCTCTGTGGCCGGCATCTTCAGAGGACAGCACAGGGAAGCCATTGAAATCCACAAACACCAGTACAGCTTCAACAAAAAAGAAGAAAGTCTAAAACTCAACAAAGCCTCGCTCCCAGCACTGAAAAATAGAGCCTGTAAAAAGGTCAGTGAACTCTACCCAGCCACGAGGACTGGAGATCACTGCACACAAAAGACTAGCTAAAGACACCCAGCAATCACATTGACAGAGTATCTCCCCCCTTATCACAACAGTACACCCATAACAAAAAACACCGTGATCACAATAATCACCCAGTCTTCTGAAAAGAACAAAAAATCTGATCCCACAGCTACAAATACTCAACAATCCCACACACTACACTAGAACACAGACAGAGTTCTAGCTCCTGTCCTCTGGAGATGCTGGCTGCAGAGACTGGTGAAACCTCCAGAACATAGCCAAACAGCCCGAAAAATCTGCAGCAACCATCAGATCCCAGCTGTGAAAGTTTTCGAGAATATTTTTGGAACATTAACACATTTTGTTATTTCATGGAGGGCAGGAATAAACAGTATGGGGTGAGAGAGTTGCAGAATGAAAATGGTGGGATGGAATCCGTTAGTAATCCCTGCCCCTTTTCTTCTGTGTATTCGTCCGACCTGCAAGATTAATTTGCCATGAAAAGTAGGTTTTGGGGGGTTTTATTACATGTGTTTTTGTTGTAATTCTGTCCCAAGTAGCTTTGGGAGCATCTTTATTAAAGATAGATGAGACATGAGATTTTTGTTTTGTTTTGTTTTTTGTACTCAAGCTATATTTTGGACTGTAATTCATTGTGTTTTAGGAGCCAGTGTTGTTTACTGGAACAATGAGGAAAAACTTGGATCCCTTCAATGAATATACTGATGAGGAGCTTTGGGATTCTTTGGAAGAGGTACTTTTTTAAAAAAAATGCTTTAAAAAAATCAATTAAATGCTTGCAGAAGCATTGTGTTCCTGATGCAGCTAAAGTTAAGTCCACTGAATCAGTGAAACTTACATAGATGTTGACTTACAAAATCCCTACTGATTCAATGGGTTTATTCTACTTGCAACTTATTGCACAGTTTTAGCTGTTCGCTTTGTTTTTGGCATGCCTCATTCTGATTGCTTACTTTGTGTCATTTTTTTATAGATGCAAAAGATTGAAATTATTAATATATTTTTAAATTAAATATGAAGCACAAGATGAATATTGTGTTCTTTTAAGAGCAATCTACTTAGAACTGGGCATACTCATATGTTTGCAGGTTCAACTGAAGGAAGCTATAGAAGATCTCCCTAATAAACTGGAAACACAACTCGCAGAATCTGGATCTAATTTTAGTGTTGGCCAGAGACAACTGGTATGTCTAGCCAGGGCAATTCTGAAGAACAATAGGATATTGATTATCGATGAAGCAACTGCAAATGTGGATCCAAGGTAAAGATAATGTTCAGATAATATGCCCACAGTAGTATTAGGTGATTTCCACCAACCCACTCAGAGCAGCATTGGTCATTTACAAAATTGATTGTAAACATAATTGGGTAAGCAGCTCTGACATGACATTGTATCTATTCTAAATTGTGCCTTAGCTTTGAGTTCATTCATTCCGCTTTCCTCACCCTTCTGGCTCTACTGTCGGAAGGAGTTCAAAAGCACTTCTGTGGTTTATCCGTGGACCTGGAACTATGTTAGTTTTTAGTTTTGATTTAGGAAAAGGTGATAGGATTAGAAACCGTGCTTTGCAGTTGACTTGTTTTCTAAATTTTATTTGGGTGTCAGCCTAGGTAGAAGTTCCTCTCTCTTCAGAACAGATATTCATGCTCTCTGTCTTTAAATATCTGTACTTGAAAGTGAGTTTCATTCTTTTTTAAAAAGCAATTACAAAGAAGTTCCATTACTTTAATATCTGTCATTGGCTAATACTTTCCTTTGAGCAAGAAGTACTTTTATCAGTCTAATGGAAATATAATGTTTTCTTCATCTTAACTTACTGGGAGCTTCTTTAAAAAAATAAATATATGTATGCAGTTAAATAATCTTGCCTAACCCATGTCTGTAATACATATTGCAGTAACACATTTGTTTACTAGTGCAGGGCACAGTAGTTATAAATCATAAAGACACTGCAATGGCAACTTGAATTTCTTGTTTGTTTGCCTCATCCCTGGTATTTCAATTTTTTTTCCTTAGCATTTCTTATTCAGTCACAAAAGCATATTTCTATAAATGTTGCAGAAATTTGTGTAAATGCCATATGTGTGAATTAAGCACAGAGAGTGTTTAATGCAACATTTGTAACAGAGAGACAAAAATGGCCTTTTTGAAATTTTTAAGAACTTACAAAGAGTCCTGCTGGATCAGAGGCTGTAAATATGTTTCTTCCAATTTTCTGTTCCCACACTATCCAACTGATGCCTCTGGGAAACCAACAAGCAGCACATGAATACGGATATATCCGTTCACCTCTTGTTCTCCAGCAAGTGTTACTGACGTGCATATTGCCTCTGATAGTAGAGGTAATATTGATTAATTGATTGATTGATTGATTTGTATACTGCCCTATTAGTGCAAACAGTACTCTGGGCACTTTACAGGTTAAAACTAACAAATCCCACAGACCCCATATAACAATATATAGTAAAATATATAATATTTAGTTCTTGTGCCCAGCAGCAAAAGGTAACAATATTCTCCCTAAAAAAATTGCTGCTTCTCTTTTAACTGTCCAATTTGGTGGCTACTATTGCATCTTGTGTTTTTCTAACCTTTAACTATATTATTTTAGGATAGTAAACCACTTCTGAGTACTCTCTTCCTGGAAAACTCTCAAAATAGTTGCCATAAGTCAAAATTGACTTGATGGCACCTGGTTATTATTAAACTGGCTGGATAGCTCAGTAGTTTAGGTATCTAGCCATGGAGCCAGAGGTTGGGAGTTCGATTCCTCACTGTGTCTCTTGCAAGTAGAGCCAGCCTGTGTGGCCTTGGGCAAACTGTACACAGTCCCAGGGCACCCCAAGAAGAAGGGAAGGGCAAAACCACTTCTGAATGTTCTCCACCTGGAAAACCATGAAAAGGTCAGAATAAGTCAGAATTGACTTCACTGATTATTATTATTGTAAAACCCTCTCTGGAATGTGGTTTGTTGGGCACGCTAAATGGTGTATTTTGTATAAATTTGTACTGAATGGCAAGGGCCATGTTGTGTGAGATAGCAGTTAATCATAATTTAGGAAAACAGGCCATTTCATCTCCTGTAGGCCTTTTTATTCTAGTAATAAATGGAAGTTTTAGGTGCCATCCAATACCTTGTCACTGTTTTTCCTGCATCTGTTCTCTGAGATGAAGAGCAGCCAATGCCAAATATTATTATTATTTGCTTTGGGAGAGTAACAATAATAATTAGTTGTGTGTGGTCAAGTTGATTAACTTACGGTGCCCCTTCCCATGTATTCCTATGTGTCAGGTAGTCAGAAGTAGTCTTCAGGTCACTTCTTCTGGAGGCACTCCGGGTCTGTGTAGAATATCCAGGATCACACAAAGGCTAGCTCTTTTCCTGTAAGGCACAGAGGGGAAATCAAACTCCCAACCCCTGCCTTCGCAGCCAGGTGAGCCATACCAAACTATCCAGCCAACTTGAGGGAACATACCAGTCCCTAAAAGTGTCCAGAGGATAAAGCGGGAGCATGTTTTGGAGCAGAAACTTCCCTTACCATTTTATATATCATTTCAATATGCAATCTGAATTGTTGTTACTTATTATGTAAATTGTGCGGAAAAAACCGAGGGCAAGAGTTCCAGACTCTGGAACTGCCTCTCATGGGAGGCCAGACTGATCTCATCTTTGCTGTCCTTCCACAAGCAGACAAAGACCTTTCTCTTCAGACAGGCTTTCCCTTTGTGACTGGCTTGTCTAAGCATGGGTTTTTAATGGATTGTTGTACCCATCTGTCAGATATACTTTGATTTGTATTCCTGTATTAAGCAGGGGGTTGGACTTGATGGCCTTATAGGCCCTTCCAACTCCCATTATTTTATGATTCTATGATTAAACAAATGAGCACAGGCATTTTTGTCCTAATCATTTGGAATTCATTCTTTCCTTCTAAAATAATTAGGGGTATTTTTAAAGAATTTACTTTCTTCACAATGATAACTTTGGAAGCTGGGAGCCAATAAATGAATGATGATCAGGAAGAAGCTTTGATTCCACCATTTTCTCTGTAAATCATTAGGATGTAATAAATCCAGGAAATCCATGCCATAGTTTCAAAAATCATACTTGTGTTTCTAGTAAAATGTGCAGTATATTAAACAAGTCTTCAGTGCATCAATCTTAATTAACAGATAATATATTTCGTTCTGTTGCTCTGATACAGAAAATCTTTGCTTTGTAGGATTCATCCATACTACTTGTACTGTGATATAATTTTTTGTGATTTTCTTGTCTTCCATTGGTAAGCCACTTCAGTAGCAGTGGAAGAAGAATGAGATGAAAGTAATAAAATGAATTGGAACCGAGCATCGTGTCTAAAAGACAACCATGGTCTATAAAAATTGTTAACTGTATTCTGTGTTATGATATAGAAAACAGAACTTCCTATATATTGTATCAGTTTTCTTGCTACACCATATTTACCCCTGTATGTCTTGTTTATTTCAGAACAGACGAGTTAATTCAAAAGACAATCCGTGAGAAGTTTGCCCAGTGTACTGTGCTGACTATCGCACATAGATTGAACACCATTATTGACAGTGATCGGATTATGGTGAGCATCATATCAAAAGGCCTAATAATCCTAAACAGTGCTTTAAAAAGTTACTTTTTTTATTAAAAATCCCAGAACCTCTTGGTCAGGGTACCCATTGATAAGGACTCTGGGAGATGTAGTCCAAAAAGTAATTTTTCCAAGCTCTTGATTCTAGAGCAGGGGTTCCCAATCTTGATTAATCCAGGTGTTCTTGGACTGCAATGCACTGAAATTCTGGCCAGCACAGCTGGTGGTGAAAGCTTGTGTGAATTGTAGTCCAAGAAAATCTGGATTGGGAACCACTACTCTTGAGCAATGGACTGCTACAGTTATGGTGATGGAGATTGTAATCCAAAAGACCTGGAGGTCCCAATTTAAGGGTAGGATCCTTTCCATTGAGTTATTTTGCTCTGGTCTGGTCCTTTTCTTGGACTGCCCTGCCCAGGCGTGACCTGGTTTTATCACTGCCTACAAGGAGTCTGTCAATAAATGTGTCACCTGCTACACAGCTCTGCCGTATCTTTCTAACAGTTTACTCTAACTGCAAAACAAGACTTGTTCTTCATCGTGGTCTTCTGTGAATGCACACAAAAGGGTTAACCCAGCGCCAGTGTTGGTCCTCTCGGAACATTCTCGAGCTTTAAGAGAAAAGTAACAAAGTTTAAGGCTGCCTATACTGTGCATGCTCTGCCCGCCCAAGCCTCAGTTCCATTTTTCCGCCTAGCGATTTGGAACCTCTTGCTTCGAGCTCTGTTTTTTCAATCTATTTTCTACAGATTCTTCGTGTTTTTCGACCGGACTGTACTGACTACGAGAACTGCTATATCCCTTGACGTGGACCTCCTCTTTCACGGACTCTGTTTTACTGTTTTTCCCTTCGGACTTGGCTGCCTCGGATTTCCCGCCTTTTCCCCTTGCCTCACAACGGCTCCCTATAGACCTTAGCTTTATGTCCCCTTCAGGGCCTTTCAGCCGCTGTGTGCTCTGTGATCGGAAGATACCCCACCAGGACGGGCATGATCGTTGCGGTTTTTGCCTGGGAGAAGCCCATTTATTAAAGGCAAAATCTTGTATACATTGTAAGGGTTTTACTAAGGCAGCTTTGAAAGCCAGGCAACAACGTCTGAAATACCATCTGTGGGAATCCACACTGTCTTCCACCAAGCCCTTGGACATGGAGCTTGCCTCACCATCAGCTACTCCTCGTTCCGAGTCCACAGCTTCCCCTCAACCATCTACTTCTAAGATCGGCAAAACCTCAAAAAAGTCTGCTCCATCTAAAAAATCCGGCAAGACTTCGGATACCGCTTCAGTTCCAGCTTCCAAACCTGTAAAGCAAACAAAAACTAAAGCTGCAGTTAAAGCAAAGGAGCCCTCCATCCGGCTTCCTTCGATATCCGAGTCACTACCATCACCAATTTTGGAGGAGTCTTCGAGAGATCGTGAGTCTTTGTCGGAGGCAGCACCATCCCTGCCTCCTCGACAAGCTGAGCCGGTTATTCCACAGGGCGCCTCTTCTCCGACACTGAGTCAGCTTGCTGGAGCCACTGCAGGCTTGACTTCTCCCCCACACAGCCCAATTTCTCATGGACGGGGGTCTTCAGCTCTTTCGATCTCTTCAGGGCCTTCGAGGTGGAGGTCCCCTCGTAAGAAGCGCTTGTCAAAAAGGAAGCATCGTTCTTCCCACTGATGCTGGTCAAAACGTCGACGTCGAGACCGTTCCTCCACTTCAGATGACTCAGGAAGGGTTCGATCAAGGAAACATCACCGACGACTCCTCTGATTCCTCTTCTACCTTGACTGATCAACGTCGAAAACATAGGAAAGTCAAGTACATTTATGTTTCTTTTTCCTCTGACTCTCCTCGACCCCGACATCATCGTCAGTGTCGACAGGTCGACATCGATGCTCCTAAAGCTTCAGTGCCTTTACCAGCAGTGACTGCGCCTTCTTATCTCAATGCTCCCTCGACGTCTCAGCAGACGCACTCTTCGACGTTGAAGGACAGACATGAAATTGAACGCGGACCCCGTAAGAGGAACAGGGATGCTTTTTCCTCTGATCCTGATGAAGTTTCTTCTTCTCATTCCTCATATTCTGATCCTGACCTTCTGGCTCAGCCTTGCCAGGGGGACCTTCCTGAAGGTGAAGTCGTACCTTCTGATACCGGGGACCCCCACGCTTCCTCCCCGTCAGAGGATTTTTCTTCATACTCACAAATGCTTTCACGTCTAGCACGTGCATTGAAGCTAGAAGTGGACCAACCTACTCCTCCTTCTGAAGACCTTATATTTGGAGACATCAACCAGGAGAGGTCTCCACCTCCTAGCCTTACCTTTGTACTGGTGATTATGGACATTATTGAAGAGTTTTGGGAGCAACCTGCTACTTCTCCCTCTATTTCTCGACGAACTGAAAACCTCTATCGTGTCCACGGCAATGACACAAAATTTCTCCTCAAGCATTCTATTCCAAACTTTCTAATTGTCGAAACCAGTTGTTCGAAACCCACTGGGAAATCTCATGTTACCCCCACAAATAAGGAGGGTAAGAAGTTAGAGATTATTGGGAGGAAGATTTACTCTTTAATCTCATTCCTCCTTCAAATCATAAACTATCAAACTGCTTTAGGGGCGTACCAAAAACAACTCTGGCTCAAGATTTTACCTGGTCTCAAGATGACCCCACAAGACGTAAGACAAGGCTTCTTAAATTCCTATGAGGAGGCTCAAACTGTGTCAAAGCATCAGAGGTTGTCGACCCGGTGTGCTGCGGAGACCGCTGCCAGAGTGCTCATGTCTGCAATCACTATACGCAGACATGCTTGACTGAGATCTGCCAATATCCTGGAGGATGTCAAGACCAAAGTAGAGTCTTGCCTTTGACGCCACTGGACTTTTCAATGACAAGACTGATAATCATCCGGAGGAACTTCATAAGGCCAAAAAGACGGCAAAATCCTACTCAATACAGCCTCAGCCTAGATTTTCTAAGTTTCAGTGGAGAAAATTCTACTCCAATATCAACAATCCTCACAACAATACAGGCCATATAAAAACTTACCTCAACAAAGATCTCCTCAAGCTTCTTCTTCTGCTCCCAGTTATCGTCATCTGCAATCGCAGCGTAGGCAATCTTATAAGCCACCTGCCAAAAAATCCAAACAGTATCTTTGACTCCGCCATGCATATAAATGGAAACCACATCACCACACGACTTCAACCCTTTCTGGCAAACTGGTCTACCATCACAAATGACTCATGGGTATTAAAAATCATCCATTCCGGCTACCGACTGGAATTTATAGAATTTCCTCCCTTAGGGTTCGTAAGTCATACATCTTTCGACCCTGCTTTGGAAGTGGAAGTTCTATCTCTTCTATGAAAGGACGCTATTCAACCTGTCCCAATCACAAATCTAAAAAATTGATTCTATGGCCGGTACTTCGCCGTGTCAAAGAAAGGTGGAGGTATAAGACCCATCCTCGACCTAAGAATCCTAAACACTTACCTGCATCCAAGACGCTTCTGGATGGTGACCTTGGAGTCCATCCTGCCCCTGCTAAAGAAAAACAATTGGTTTGTGATGGTGGATCTGAAAGATGCGTACTTCCATGTGACCATCCATCCAGATCATCGCAAGTACCTTCGATTCATCTTAGGGAACCATTTATCAATTCCTGGCTCTGCCCTTCGGACTTTCAACAGCTCCCAGGACATTCACAAAAGTCATGGCACCTGTAGCAGCTTACCTACGCCTCAATGGCATCCACGTCTACCCTTACATAGACGATTGGCTGGTGGTCTCTCCATCCAAGTCTCCAGTCCTGAAAGACACAAAATTCATACTAAGTTTACTGCCACAACTTGGCCTCACCATCAACAGGGAGAAGTCACATCTCGAACCTTCCAAGGTAGTGCACTACATCGGCGCACGTCTGGATGCCATCAGAGGTCGAATTTTTCTGCCCAAAGATCGGATTCAGAAGATATACAAGGCTCTCAGGAGGTTTCGGCCACGGGCCTGTGTGAGGGCGAAACATGTTCAACATCTGTTAGGCCTCATGGCCTCCACCACTCCAGCTCTGGCACACATACGTCTCAAACTGCAGTCATTGCAATCGTGGTTCCTGGCACTCTTCAATCCCATGACAGACAGCCAGAGAAAACGCCTTCGCGTAACTCCAGAGCTTGTAAAACAACTCCAGTGGTGGAACTATCCTCCACATCTGAGAGTAGGTAGACCTTTTCGACCACTTCGGCTCACTGTCCAGGTGACGACAGACGCCAGTCCGACAGGATGGGGAGCGCACTGCGGGCAGCACAAGGTTCATGCTCTTTGGTCTGCACAAGAAAGAAACCTCCACATAAACCATCTGGAGATCATAGTGGTCATCAAGGCCTTCAGAGCTTTCCTTCAAATGGTGCAGGGTCGTGGTGTTCAAGTAGTAACAGACAACACCACGACCATGTACTATATCAACAATCAAGGAGGGACACGCTCAGGATCTCTGCTGTACCTTGCCATCCACATGTGGGAATGGTGTTATCTCCACCATGTGTTTCCTGTGTCAATTCACGTGTCCACGATGGAGAATGCCCTAGCAGATCAACTGAGTCGCATTACAGTTCAGAACCACGAATGGGAGTTGAACACAGAGGTGTTTCGCAGACTGTGTCGCCTTTGGGGGACTCCAGACATAGATCTCTTTGCTTCTCAATGGAACGCGAAGTGCACCAGTTATGCATCCAGAGCCGGCCTCGGCAAGGGCTCCATCGGGGACACATTTATGGTTCAGTGGAATCAGGGACTTCTATACCTGTTTCCACCTCTTCCACTGATTCAGAGGTCACTGGTGAAACTTCGTCACACACCGGCGGAGGCAATCTTCATAGCACCATACTGGCCTCAACAAGTATGGTTTCCAGCGTTGAAGATGATGTCCTCCAACTTCATGAAACTACCAGCTTCACCCGATCTATTGACTCAAGATGCAGGCAGGGTGTTCCATCCAGATGTGGGCACTCTACATCTAATGGCATGGAGGATCTCCCCGAGATCAAGGAGGTGTTAGATCGGGCAAAGAAACCCTCCACTACTCTACTTTACAGTTATAAGTGGAAAGGTTTTTTGAAATTCACTGCAGCCAGGGGTCTTGTGCCATCCCCTGTGTCTATCTCTACGTTACTACAATATGTACGTTACCTGTTTGATTTCAAGTTATCCATCTCCACTATTAAAGTTTACCTAGCTGCAATTATCTCCTTCCAGCCTAAGGGTTCCAATTCATCACGTCTGTTCTCCCATCCTACAGTTAGAGCCTTTCTCAAAGGACTTACTGATCTGAGGCCTCCAGTTCGACCACCGGTTCCGCAGTGGTCCCTCCAGTTGGTGTTGCATGCCCTTACTCGTCCTCCCTTTGAGCCAATGGCTACCTGTGACCTCAAAATGTTATCTCTTAAATCGTTTCTTGTGGCCATCACTTCTGCCAGACGTGAAAGTGAACTCGCTGCCCTTCGTTCTGACCAAACTTTTCTACAGTTTTTTAAGGATAAAGTTCTGTTACACCCCAATGTTTCTTTTCTTCCAAAGGTGGTTTCAGACTTTCACCTCAACCAGCCTTTACTGCTTCCCACTCTGTTCTCTGAACCTACAAATGACACCGAGCGCATGCTCCACACTCTGGATGTCAGGAGGGCTCTGGCCTTCTATGTTTCTAGAACCAAGGACTTTAGATCATCCAATAGACTTTTCCTCTGCTACTTTGGGAAAAAGAAAGGTCTCCCAGCATCGTCTTCAACACTCTCCAGATGGCTTGTCTCCACAATTTCGCTTGCTTATGAGCTTCAGCATAAGACTCCACCTGAAGGACTTCGGGCTCATTCCACCAGAGCCATGGCCTCTTCTACTGCCCTGCTATGTGGCGTTGATGTGCCTGACATCTGCAGGACTGCCACCTGGTCTAATGTCTCCACCTTCATCACTCACTACAGACTAGACCTGAGGGCCAAGAAGGAGAGAAGTTTCGGGAGAGGGGTGTTGACGTCTGTCCTCCGGTGACAGCCCACCATCCGGTGAGTAAGCGTGCTAATCAGCCTTTTGTGTGCATTCACAGAAGACCACGATGAAGAAAGAGAGGTTACTTACCTGTAACTATGGTTCTTCAAGTGGTCATCTGTGAATTCACACAATCCCGCCCTGCCTCCCTTCTGTCTCTCACTGGCTATATCTAGCTCATGCTCAGGTACCTGTGGCGGATAAATGGAACTGAGGCTTGGGCAGGCGGAGCCTGCGCAGTATAGACAGCCTTAAATTTTGTTACTTTTCTCTTAAAGCTCGAGAATGTTCCGAGAGGACCAACGCTGGCGCTGGGTTAACCCTTTTGTGTGAATTCACAGATGACCACTTGAAGAACCATGGTTACAGGTAAGTAACCTCTCTTTTCCTTCAGCATGAATCTTGTTGGAAAACAGGAATGGTTTGATTTAATATCTATTTTACATTGTTGGATTTTGATTTATTAAATGCTATGGACAAATAAGGCCAAGGGTGGTGTTCCAGTACAAGGTGAGAGATTCTCCTCCACCCTACCTCAATTTCGTTAGTTACAACATTGACTTAATAGCAGCTAGTTGTTCAGTTTAAAGCAGTGACTGCAAAATAAAAGGAAGACAAATTAGACGTATCCTTTCTTTCATTACTGTTTGTTGCCTGATTACTGAATGTGGTTTCTTTTTGTACTTCAGGAATTAGTGTATATTTTCTAGCTCTTATGATGGCCTCTCAACTAGACTGTATAGCCCATGTGTTAAAAACATTCCTCTGCTATTAATTATATGGTGCCTTTCTAGGTGGAACATTTTGAGTATTGTAGGCTAGTTTCTGTATAAAGTTCTTCATGCTATTATCTCATCACGCCTATACTGAAATATGTTCCACAGCTTCTATTAGCATTTTTTATTATCTCATGATTTATTTCAGATACTTATTTATTTCTACCAATTGCTTCAATGTTCTTACTAGATATTTGGCAGGGGAGAATAACCAGCAGGCATTAGAGGAGGAACACATAAGTATTTACAAGAATCAGAAACTAGTATGTGCTGATTTCTCCTTTCATTTTTCTACAATAAACTTTTCTTATAAATGGGTTTCTGTGAACTTATATTACAAGTAGGAAAAGGTTACTGTTTCATTATTCTTTAAGATATTGTTGAATGTATGTAATAAAGCTGCAGTTGTAGCAAACGTTCCTGCTGGAAAATTACAGGAGGGAAAATCATTTTAAAAATTCTGTAACATAAATGGCTGCAAAGAATATAATCAATCTGATTTCAGTATTGCTCATCTGGTGATGTCCATGTGTAGAGTCGCCTCTTGCATTGTTGGAAAAGAGTGTTTGTGATGACCAGCTTGTTCTCTTGACAAAACTCTATCAGCCTTTGCCCTGCTTCGTTCTGAACTCCAAGGCCAAACTTCCCTGTTGTACCTTTTATCTCTTGACTTCCAGTCCCCTATAATGACAAGAACATCTTTTGTGTGTGTGTGTGTGTTCTAGAAGGTGTTGTAGGTCTTCATGGAATTGGTCAATTTCAGCTGCTTCAGCATCGGTGGTTGGTGCATAAACTTGGTTACTGTGATGTTGAAAGGTCTGCCTTGGATTTGTACTGAAATCATTCTATCATTTTTGAGATTGTATCCCAGTTTTCCTACGCTTTAGTTGACTGAGGGCTACTCCATTTCTTCTACAGGATTCTTGTCCACAATAGTAGATATGATAATCATCTGAATTGAATTCGCCCATTCCCCTCCATTTTAGTTCACTGATGCCCAGGATGTCAATGTTTATTCTTGCCATCTCTCCTGTTTGACCACATCCAGCTTACCAAGGTTCATAGATCTTACATTCCAGGTTCCTACACAGTATTTTTCTTTGCAGCATCGGACTTTCCTTTCACTTCCAGGTGCGTCCGCAGCTGAGCGTCCTTTCAGCTTTGCCCCAACCACTTCATTAGCTCTGGAGCTACTTGTTCTTGTCCTCTGCTCTTCCTCAGTAGCATTTTGGATGCCTTCCGACCTGAGGGGTCCATCTTCCAGCGCCATATCTTTTAGCCTTTTGTTTCTGTTCATGGGGTTTTCTTGGCAAAGATACTGGAGTGGCTTGCCAGTTCCTGCTCCAGGTGGATCGCCTTTAGTCAGAACTCTCCACTATGACCTGTTGTCTTGGGTGTCCCTGCATGTCCTAGCCCATAGCTTCTCTGAATTACTCAAGCCCCTTCGCCATGTCAAGGCAGCAATCTGTTCATAGATATTGATACGATAAATGTGTCTCTTGGTAGCCCCTTTCTCCACTAATGCTTTCCCCCAGAGCTTAGAAATACTCCTTTTTCCAGCTCTGGGGAAAAATTGAGCCCTAAGCATGGGGAACAGTGTTTTCCATCATGACCTCTAGGTTTAAGTTTTCCTCAGCCACTAGCCTGATTCACATAATTCCACTTACGTTTCAATTAGCAATAGAAGAAAGCAACTCAGTCCTAGATAGTTAAAATCACCAACCTGTTTCTGGAGAGAATCTTTTCCACTTTTAAGAACTGTTTCAAAGGGAAGAATCGTATGTAATATTACTTGCATTTGTACCCCATCGTTGTTTGTACTTTTTTGATCTCATCTTGTCATGTAGTGCTTCAAATCAGTCTCCTATTGTTGTGGGTGAAAGAATAAATATTAGAATGTGGTGAAGTATCTGTCTATGGGGCCACTATCAGGGAACAATGAGAACAGGACTTCTCTGAGGAGTTCCTCTGTGGTATGGGAGGTCATAGGAGGTTTAGATGTGCACTCAGTCATGAAGGTAGCTTTTAAAACATGACTATTGCTTAACCAGAACTTGGAGAAGTTACTTTTTGGACTCCAGCTCCTAGAATCTCACTGGCCAAGATGACCAGCGGCTGATCCAAAAAAGCCACTTTTCCAAGTTCTGCTGTCAACTCTCACAAATGATAGTAATGAAACATGATGTTTAGTATGTTTGTTCTGATAAGCCAAAGGCATGGACATTTTTTCAAAATCTGTCAAATCACAATAGGAAAGAAAACTATATCTCAGTTTAACCTCCCTAACAAGGTTAAGGAAAGGGTACAAAGTAGAGAGAGGAAAGAATCATGTGCACTGCCTTGAGGTTCTTAAAAGAAAGATGGATTATCACACAATTGAAGAGGTTTCCAATACCAGAAATATGGTATGCAGTTCTTCATGTTACAGTGGTCGATATGATTCATCCTCCGTGCTAATATGTGCTACAAACAGTTTTTAAATTCCATATGTATACAGGAAATAAAATACTTCTGAATTTTAAAGGGAGGAAAAGTATATGTCACTTTTTATACTTGAAAAATTCCAGAAAAGAATACCCAGAATGAATAGGTATAGGTAAAGACCAGAACAAAGAAAGAAAGATTAGATTCTTAGCGCACACTACAGTTAAGCAGGTAAATTTTTTAACATTTTTTCACCTAGGTAGAAAGAAGTAGAATGGAAATTAAAACGGTTCGTTTGTTTTATTTTTTGTCTTTCATGAAAACCATGAGCAGATTATATAAAGATGGATGATAAAGTAAGTTTGTGTGTTTGTGTATACGCACATATATGAGTATATGTGGTATGAGTGAGCTTGAATTAGAGCTGCGACTCACCTTAATTTTTCAGCGGGTTTTATTTTACCTAATGAGAGGAGCCTCCTAAAAGAACAAAAGGAGGAGAAGCATGCGCTTTACAGAACTGCAGACAGAATTGGCTTTAGGAGGTGTTTAATTCTGATTTATTCTCTCTTCTAAAGCCATACTTCTGGTTTCTCAATCTCAGTCACGCCTTGAGGAGAGTATCTACACAGGATTTTTCTTTTAATTATAAATATGCTTATCAAACTTCAAACAACTTGAAATCACTGAGAGGATCTGTATTGTGTAAGGTGATACTGTATTAAGACAATCGTTCCAGTGAGTAATAATACTTTGCTCTTATACAGCACCTTTCATCTGGGAATCTCAGAGCTTGTTAGAAACATTAATTAATTAAACTGCATGACATCCCTACCAGGTAGGGAAATAATTGAAGTCTATTGACTCCTGAATTAGAAAATACCTGTTAGGTTAGGTTATCTAAGTATTCATCTGTAAAAAGGCTATGGCATTCTTAATGCTTTTCTGTACAATCCATGGTCTTCTTCCATGGTTCATTTTACTTGTGACTTAGCTAAGAAAAGCATGGATTTTAATAACGTAATTGTGTTGTAGAACAGAACAAAACAAAGCTGTACAGAGTTGCTACAGAGTGGAAGAAATTTTTGGTGCAGTACTTTCCATTGCCATATTAGCTGTGTGTCTTTTTATCAGTCAATGGTGCATCTAGGTAATTTTAGTGCGCAAAGTGCAATCTGGAAGATCCCATTGCACCTTGCTATCAGCTACACTGATTTACAGCAGTTGCAGTCCAACATCTGGATTGCACTTCACTCGCCTTTGTTTAAGGTTCTAGATTCAGTGGTCTTCAGAAGAGCCCTCTTTAGATTGCATTACTTTAGGGATAAAAAACTACCCTAAGAGGCACAGTTTCATATGTTACACTCTTCCAAATAATGATGCCATCATGACCTGGCTACAAGAATAAAATAGAGTTTGCTTCTTTGGTGAAACACATTTTCTTAGGAATAAGCGCCATTTGCCATGTTGTTGTAGAAGTGAATGTAGACGTGACCCAAACAGTCCCCTTCCCCTCAATTTGGAGAGTGAAGTGTCCCTTGCTTAGTCCATGAGCTTCCTCTGGGGAAGAATGGTATGTTTTCAACTAAAATTAATAAAAAGTTTATGTATAATCATGTGCCTTTCTGGTTGGCCACCCAACATTTTTAAAGTTAGAAGAAGGATACTACGGTGACCAGTCTTAGCTGTACATTGTCTGGATTGATATTTTTAAATCAGTTTCAAGCATGATGAACCAGACATAAAACCAGGAGTATTACAATGTGTGGCTGAACCCTTAAGACATTTTCTGGTAGAAATCTATGTTTACAATCTATGTTTTCAGGCCTCCTACTCCTAATGCAGTGATTTTAAATCTTTTTGCCTTTAAGGACCTTTTCATTCAAAAACAAACAGGGAGGAATTGACCAAGATGGTAAGAGGTCTGACCTATTGCAAACATTTGAAGGAATTAGGTATATTTTGGCTGGAGAAGTGGAGAGTGAGAGATGGTGTGTAAGAGTCTTCTTCAAATACCTAAAGGGCTGTTACATAGAAGATGAGCAAGCTTGTTTTCTTTTGCTTCAGAGATAGAACCCAAACCAATGGATCCCAATTACAAGATCATTCTGATGAAATATTAGGAGGAAAATTATGACAGCAAGAACTGGAGAACCATAGGCTGGGCTACCCTAGAAGATCACTGGAAATGTTTAAGCTCACATACCATAAATCCAAGAAATTGGAATCTAAGGCAGATGTCCTAACTGTGTAATAGGGAGGACAGTGCTTGCTCAAAGCTTATCTTCCCTGAACCCACTCTTTCTTTTCCTTCTTTAAGGCCCAAATCCCAATAAGGTGCTTGTGTCTGGCAAAAAACCTTGTCCTGATTATGAAGCAATTCAGCTCTATTATATTGCTATAAGTAAGAATCCTGGGAAAATTCCCTCTTGTTCCCACGTCTGGAAGTTTCACGTATGACCCAGAAATACAGCTTCCCATGTAGGCACCATCAGGTCCCAGCTAAGCCAAGAAATTTATTCAGATTGATTATTCACCTTGCCAAGTCTAAACCACACCTCACAGACAAATTGGCACCACTAAAAGATCTCCCTAACGAAAGCATTGGACACAGAGTTTCAGTGGGATGCGTGCAAGAAGTCTGCTTTCTGTAAGATGAGGCACCTACCTGCTTTGTGATACTCACACCTCGTGATTTTGAAAAGTTCATATATGAGATGACTAACCAAGTCCTAATAAGTAATTAACCCAAGGAAGCCAAGTATGGATTCATAATAAATTAAGAGTGTTGATCATCTCCAAATAGGTTATGACCTTTAGGTGGAGCCTCTGTGACCTAAGGTGGGCTATATTCAGAACTTGAAAATTCAGAGTGCAACCCTCAGGATCCTCCAGCTAGCATGGCAGCATCATGGTTTGTGTAGAGATTGTTTTTTTAATGTTGACAATAGTGGAAAAAGCAAAAACAAAATGTAATATATAATATGTTCTTGCTAAGTTCCAAAAACATTTGGTTTGTGTGTGTGCTTGTTTGGGGCAGATGACTATAGCTACCTGCATTTTTTAAATTTCAGTATTTCACGAAGTTGTAGAACTGTCAAATGGGAAGGGATCTGAAGAGCTGTCTACTCCAGCCCCTTTGCCAGTGTAAGAACCCACAGCTAAAACTCCCCTGATAGATGGCCACCCAACCTCTGTTTAAAATGCTCTGTTGAAGCATGGCCCATGATCCTCTGATGCCATCTGTTCCACTGTAGAACAGCTCTTACTATCAGAAAGTTATTCCTAATGGAGAAATAACCGCCCCAGTTGTAATCACAGTCCATTCAATGCAGCAGAAAAGAAACTTGCTCTGTGTTCACTGTGACATTCCTTGCACCTCTATCCTGTATCTCAGACCTCTGGTGTGAGACAACACATTAAGTCATCATAAAGCTGACTTAAAATCACTGTTGATTTCACTGTTTCATAACATATATTAAAACAGCAATTGTGACATTGTGTTCAGAAAGTAACAAGGATATAACCAAGTTTAAGAAAAGGAAAAGGGGGGAAAAGGGAAAAAACAAAACAAGGATATAACCAAATTCCATCTGAAAGATCTCAGGCAGTACCAACCAGTTTAAAAGAAAAAAATTATTTTGGAAGCCTTTCTATCTTGGAAAGTATTGGAAATATTTGAAATAACTTTGGCAACCTGGCCATACCCTTGGTGGAGAGTTGTGTACGGGGAGTTCTACCAGAGGAAAAAGTCTTGCTTGGGTCACCACCCTTGGATGTCAGATGATGGGGCTTCTGGAAAATCACAGGGGCTGTTATAAGGGAGAAGATAATACTTTCTGTTGTTCTTGGCCCAGACCATTATGGAATTTCAAAATTAGTTTCCATACCAAGCAACTGATTTGAATCAGTAATTAGGACAGTTCTCTGAGTGTTAGTATTGTCTGTGCTGTCGTGTTGCTATAGTTTGGGCCAGCTGCCTCGAATGATAGATTATAGACTATAACAGGTATAGATGTCGTCATGCTGTTTAGGTTTGAAGTTGCTCTCAGCATTGATTAGTCTTGAAGAAATATATTTGTGTCTCTTTATTACTAGTTGTACCTTGCAAGAAGATTTGGAATTGACAAAGAGTCAGATTATTACTGCTGTTACTGCTGTTGTCTGTGCAAGCTTCTTCACATGTGCCATTTTCCACTATTGTTGGTTCAACAAGTTTTCTGCCCCCATCACTACTTTAACTGTTTAACTGTTAATTCTCTTCTCCTGATGTGGCAGTTAATTCCTGAATAGGATGGATGCATCTTTGTCTGATGGCTCAGCTTTGACCATCCTATATGGGTGACCCTATTAAGAGTCTTGACTTGTAATGGAGCTTGCCTCCTGAAGTCTTTCTCTCAGCTTTCCTAACATACTCAACTTGCCCTCACTACATTAAAGAATGTGTCCAAGAGGGGAGGGTTGTAAAATAATCAAAGGAAAAGCCAAGTCCTCTCACAAATTATGTAGAGGGAATGATGTAGAGAGTCACATACTGGCAGAGAAGTCCAGCTAGCTTAGCTTGCATGTACAGTATATTCTTATTACTTGACTTATCAAGTGATGATGTGCATATATGTAAACAGGCTCTCGTAGTTAAAATGTTCACATATCTTCACACAAAAGGCTTTTCAGTGAGGTTCATTCATTCAGTTGCTAATCATCAAATGTGAACTGATGAAAGGGTGAATGATATACATACTTGAGTGATGGGTGGTGGTGGTGCAATAGTTCTAATCCATAGATAAGAGTCAGGACACCATGAAGATGGAATCACACATCAGTTTTATTAGTAAATGTGGATGACTGCCAGCTGAAATTCAACCAAGACAAAACAAAGGAACACTTTGGGTGGCATGTTGCAGCTGGAAAATGTAGCCTTCTCCTTTGATGACCAAGTGCCAAGCAAGGCACGAAACACCTTTCATTAGCTGAAGCTGGTATGCCAGCTATAGCTCCTCCTGTCAGAAAGAATCTGACCACCATGTTTCGTACTTTAATAATATCTTGTTTGGATTACCAAAATGCCTTGTCTGTGCTGCTGAAAATTACCTAATAATGTCAGTTGGTGCAAAACATGGCAACTAGACACCTTACTGGGGCACAGCAAACAAAACAAAACACATGGGCAGGTTACCTGCTCAGTTCCAGGGACAGTTTTAAGTGGCTTAAAGTACTAACTGTCCAGGACAGTGGAGTGGCTGAAATCATGTTGCTTAGTGTAATGAGTTTCAGCTAAAATAGACACATTGAACCAGGAGGGATTTGATGAGGCAGCTCCTCTGTGACCTGAGTTAATTCAGGGGAGGGGGCGCTAGTTGTGATGTACTGCACTAAGGAACAGGATTTCAGCCAACATATCTTAAGGGCTGCCCCATCCCATGTGAGTATAAGATATTGAGATGATCTTCTAGGGTCCTTGTACAGGTTCTTCCCATTTCAAAAGTATGGCAAAATGAAAAGTAGTATAAATCAAGACTTCTTCAGTGCCTGGACCTCATTAATAACCTGGTAATTAAAATTATTTCATCTGATTCTACTTTGACGTTTCTCTTACTGCCTGTCATTGACAAATCTGTTTGTTTCCTCTTTTTTTGAAGTAGTCCAAGTTGTTAGCTGAATCCCATATTTTATGCACTCTGAAATGTTCCCTTCTATTTCTCCTGAATCTCTGCCAGTCAAGTTAATTACAGTATTTTTCGCACCATAAGACGCACTTTCCCCCCCACAAAACAGGGGGGTGGAAAGTCTGTGCGCCTTATGAAGCGAAGAAAACAGATTATATTTTCCTGCTTTCTTCTCCTAAAAAATTGGTGCGTCTTATGGAAAGGTGCGTCTTATGGAGCGAAAAATACGGTAGATGACTATGGGTTCTAATATTATGAGGCAGAAAAACGTGTCCTCATGTACTTTCTCCGGACAGTGCATAATTCAGTTCTTCAAAAAATCTCTGATTTATGAATGAATGTGGAATATTGTGTGTATCCACAATTAAAATTGCCAGCAGGCAAAAGGATGCCAACCCTTAGAGCAAAAGGCAGCCCGAATGCTGTCAACACCAACATCATACCCTCTTATACTTATTACCATTCAGACTTGTTGAAAAACAGTCCTGATAATTGCTTTGTATTTGACTGAGAAGTGGTTAACTAATGGGAGGAAAAAGAGAATCTGATTCATGGCATAAATTGCAGCCTGCAAGTTTCCTCTACTTAACAAGTTGCTGCTTGTACACCAGCTCATATGACTGGTGTACAATGAGGGATTCTAGCAGCATCTCGTTAACTGGCAACAATTTACAGCTTATATATTATGTCAAAAAAAGTGAATACTGTAGTCCTAGGATGTAGAAATAATGTTTTTTATTCCAGTATAAAATGCCCAAAGTGTTTAACCTATCAGCTTTCTTCAAGGGCTACATAATGTAAAAAGAATTAAAGTTGCACCATTATAACTTACTTGCGATAACATCATATAAATAAATCCATGTCTCTATAATTCTATACCATATCCATACATTTTACTGTGTTCTTATGTTAATTAATAATATTCTAGTCTAGAGTATTGCATCAGTATGTTAAAATTAGGATCGGTGGACATGAAAAGAATATTTCATTTAATCTGCACTCATAAATAGTATTTATATATACTGTGTTTATTTAACACAATTAGTTCTTTTTCTGTTTATTCAGTCTGTGACCAGCTCCATTAAATCAATTCTAATACAGAAGAAAAAGAACCTGCATATGCACATTTCAAATGCAGCTGTTATTCAAGGTCATGCTGTTAACATGCTGGTCTGTAAACATGCTGAAGTTAAGGAAACAGACATACAATTAAAGCAGGGGAAGAAAATCTATCCCTTCATTTCATCCTTTAGGGACCAACGTGTCCAATTTTATTATTCAGTCTATTTCTTTCTTAAGAAGTAACTCGTCCTGCATTGCATGAACAACTTCCGAAGTCCAAAATGGTACATTTCTTTCTGAATGGCCCACTGACAGTTTCAGTTCATGATCCCAACATGGAATTTCCCTTTTTTTACAACAGCTGTGTACATGAATTATCCTAAGCTATCCACAACCCCAGAATCCCCCTTTTGGCCAAGAATACATTTTCGGTTTATTATCTGAGCAGTATTCATATGAACCACACAACATTAATCAAAGAAGAAATTGTTAGTTTAAATTAGGTAGCAGATAAATATTAGAAATAACAGTGGTAAAAACAGGAAAGCTAAAGCATTTATGCTTTCAGTGTATAAAAGTATTTGATAGAGTTTTGTGGCCATCTTTAAGGTAATGTGATATTAAAATCTAATTTGTTAATCTAATTGATATTTGTCTGCAAGCTAGATGCAGTTTGAACAAATTTAGACTTGGTCAAAGAAATTTAGGAATTGCACAGTTCCAACCCAACCTTCCTCTTGAATGATTTATTTATTTAAAATATTTTAGCCCACCTTTCTCTTTAAAAAGGACCTAAGGCAGCTTACAACAATTAAAAGACAGTATTTAAGATCTTCATCTTAGAACTGCCAAGCTGGAAGGGACCCTATGGACCATCGGGTCTAGCCTTTGTCAAGGAAGCACGGGGGGAATCGAACTCCTGTCCTCTGGCTCTGCAACTAGAGACCTAAACCAATGAGCTATAAAATTAGTAACAATCAGTATACAACACTAAAAGGGTCAAACAAATACAATATTTAAAAAAAATATGTAACGCCAAAACACATTCATGAAGTAGGGTACAAGAATCCATTTTTTTAAAAAAATATATTTTTATTATATAAAATCCATCCATGCTGATTTAACATCATGCCACCTGGGTACAGCTTATAATCATTTTTTAAAACAACTACAATACACATCATGCTCCGTTTTAAAAACCCCACTCAGCAGCCAAACACTCAGGAAGGCTTGCCTGAACAGGAAGGTCTTTCCCTGCTTGCGGAAGGGAGTGTGGGAACAGCAACAGAGAAGGCTCTTTCCCATGGCTGTTTTGGAGATCTCTCTAGTCCGTTCACTTGAACACAGGACTCAGGATTTGATTAAAATAGACATAAATGTGCAGTAAATTCAAATGCACCTTCTTTGTAAAATTTTAATTTTTATTTCAAATGATAAAACTCTTTCTGAAGGAAGGGGTCCTTTGTTTGCCGTACATAAAATGGCACATTTCTAATCTAGACCAGGTAACTGCAGAATTCAGCAATGGCGCTGATTAGATAGGACCAACAGATAAAAGGATGTGTTGGTGAAACAAAGTGAAATTATAACACTTTAGTATGAGAGTGATTATTAATTTCAACACATATTATTCTGGGGGGATCATTGGAAATAACTGATGAGTTCAGTGAAATATTGAGATAAGAGAATAATGTGAAGAAGTTGAAACCAGTGAAATCCATTTTGATGGCAACCTTAAAAGTTTTGTGAAATAACTCAGTGTAAAAAAATGCCAGCATAGAATATTTCAGAATTTTCTAAAAGAAAACTTGGAAGGATCTTTAGCTAAATTCCCACATCCATCTCTTGGACACATATAGCAAAAATGTACACCAATGTATACAAACAGTAAGTCAAAGAATTAGTATATGAAAGAGTTCAGCAGGGAAGCTGTTTCATAATGGAACAGGAATGTCCATAGGAATGTATCTTGTTGGAAAAGGGGGAAATGGTAGAATAATTCCATGTGTGACATCAAGAAATCCAGAAGCTGTGGCTCCCCCATCTCTGCTATTAATCAGGAAATGTCACTCCACAATGGTTTGAAAACCATGTAGCACAACTGAACCACTTTATAATTGCTATATTTAAATAGCAACACCAGTGCATTCTAATAAATGTCTACACAGTTTTGTAAGACTTGTAAGTGTTGTCAAAATTACAGCCTATGACTGTTCAAGACAAAGCAGAGTAACCCTCTTTCTCCTGAGAACAGCACACTTTCAGGGATTCAGCCTGCATGCTTTTTGTGGGTGAGGCCACAGCAAAATATGGCAGGGTTACCCCTTTTCTGATTCTTCTGTCAAAGCCTTATTTTGCTCCCCCATCCCCATTATTATTATTATTATTATTATTATTATTATTATTATTATTATTATTATTATTATTATTATTATTATTATTATTATTATTATTATTATTATTATTATTATTATTATTATTATTATTATTATTATTATTATTATTATTATTATTATCATTATCATTATCATCATCATCATCATCATCATCATCATCATTATTATTATTATTATTATTATTATTATTATTATTATTATTATTATTATTATTATTATTATTAAAATTCCCTTTTCTCAGGCTGCTGGTTGACCATGTAGGAGAATATTCATAAATGGAAGTGTTGCTATTGAGTAGTAGAAACAAGAGCTATGTCATGGTTTACTCCAGTTCTAATTTCTAAACCTGTGTCTTTATAAAGAGCCTTTGTTCGGAGGCACAGTATCTGATCTACAGTTGCTTCCAGGAGTTTCTCTCATAAAAGATATCTACTTATTGAATTATTACATTTGATTTTATTTATAGCTGTTTTATTGCATCAGTAAGTCTTAAATGGGGTTCATTTATCAGTGGCTAGAATCCAGTTACTTATGTAGGCTGATGTTTTAGAAGAGGTAGTCGTGTTAGTCTGTGCAAGCATATCAGGAAAAACCAAAAGAAAAATACAAAATAAAAAGAAAAACATTGCGGCATCTTGAAGACTTGTTATATTTTAGTGTAAGCGTTCACGGAACTTTGCCCACTTCTCCAGATGTATGAAGTAGAGTACAGATACCACACAGTAAAACTTTCATGTTAGGCTCAAAGGAACTGTAGTGTATGGTTGCATTTCACAGCCACGATGATTTATGATTTCTGTTTGGTATTCAGTTCTTTTGAAGTCTGCTTCTGTAAACATTCCAGCAAGAGATACAAAACAAGTCAAAACCTAAACAAACAAACAAACAAATAATGATGTTGTTGTACGTACTTTAAAGACCAACTGTAAAAGGGACAGACTTTACCTTTGAGCCTTGTAGGTGGCTGTACCTCAAATGATGTAAATAGCAGAAGCACCTTGCCATTATTAAAGAAATCAATTCTTTGTTGCATGCCACCAGATCATACAACTGACATGTGACAAGAAATATAAGGAACGACTTACTAAATAGCAACAGTTTGTGATTTCAGCTGTTTAACTTACACATACTTGAAAGTATTAGGATTCTGGCCAGAATGTATAAAACTACAGTATCAGCAGTGTGCTGTGGTGGTTATAGGCATGATCATGTTACAAAATCTGAAGATTTATCTATGAATTATTGACTCGTCGACTACGTGATAAGTTGACTACTGCAAGATAGTTATGCAAAATTAAAATTATTTCTCCTATATTGATGGCTGGAAAAAGTAGTACATGCTATGTACTGAAAATTAAATTTGGTATCCAAGACAAAGAAACAGTTTGATGGAGAACTGGCAAGTTGTCAAGGTGCTGTCAAGTCAGAAAAAAAACTGAAGTTTTAAAAATGTGATATGCATGCAAGTGTGAGCAAGTTCTTAGATATAGTCAAACCCCAATTTGCATAAGGTTTTAATGTTTCTATATAATGTAGTTATGGAATTAAAATACCTAGTGAGATATTGATTACATACTTGTAAATCTTTAGTAACCCAAACAGAAATTTTAACACTAGTATCCTTTTGCTTGGAAAGTAAAAAGAATATTCTCTTGTGTTCAACTTTTCTTCTGGAAAAATATAGCCACCTAGAGTGGTCTGGTGGTCCAGATAGGCGGGATATAAATCAAATAAATAAATAAATAATAATAAATAATAGGTTGAATAAGCCACTCTATTAGTTTCTCTAAAGCAAAGTTAATTTTTTATTCATTAAAGAAAACCTGTTTTTTCAGTTTGTTTCTATGGTCTTTCTCTTTAAATATCTTCCTCCCCCACCTATGAATATACGTATACAGTACAGTGGACCCTCATCTTACAGAATTAATCCGTATTGGAACGGTGGCTGCAGGTTGAAAAGTCTGTAGGTTGAGGCTCCATTGACCTACAATGCATTGAAAACTGATTAATCTGTAACCAGCCGTTTTTGTTCCATTTTGGTCTTTTTTTCCCCGCTGTAGGTCAATTCTCTGGCTGCAAGTTGAACCTAAATTTTGTGGCCAGAGAAGTCTGTAACTCGAAAAGTCTGTAACTCAAAGTCTGTAAGTCGAGGGTCCACTGTATTTCTCATTTTGTGAAGCTCCTTCTGGCTAACCTGTACCATGCATGCTCAGTCTTATAACGAAGTAGCTGCTTTCGGCTTTGAAATACTTTTGTGGAGGATCAGTATTTCAGCCTGTCTTCTTTCCAAATTAAAAACAAAACAAAACAACATGGGGCTAACTATTCTCTTTAAAGATAAGCGAGATTCATCTTTTCAGTGTATGTTACATATTTTAAATCTGGAAATGTTTTGCCTGTTTATGAATTTTTTAAAAAATCACAACTTGAAAACTCTTTGTCCAAAATTATCTAAATTTGATAGAATGCTAGAGAAGACTGTTTCCTAAACTGTGCCACATTTTGTGCTGATCTGAATCTCAGTTTAAAGGTTAGAAATGTTTGTTTGGGTTGCCCCCATTTTTAGAATTGCCTTTATAGAATGTTGATTTGCACTGCCAGCACAAGATCATTGCTGTATTTTCATACAGCAGTAATGATAGATATACTGAATCAATCTTTTCAGATCTGAAAATCAGACTAGAACACCCTGGAAAGGTTTGACAGCATGCTATTATTACTAAAGCTACTACTACTAATAATAATACTATTTATAAACAAAGCATTACGATTTGCATAATCCTAGAGGAAAGAGAAGTTTGTTCTCTGACATTAAGATGCTCACACGAGTTAAGAATTTCATCCTTCCACTCATGGTGTATCACTAATGTCTGTTTCTGGCTTCAGGCAGATGCTGGAGCAGGTAATGGTCTGAAGGCCTTCAGTTGTACTGATTTCATATTGAACTTCAGTTGCAGCATGTTAGAATGCAGTAGTTACTTGCATTTCACACAGAAATATAGTAGTAACATCTATAATTTCTTTTTTTCATTCCACGTACTCTGGAAATGTATTTATGTGTAACTTTTTGTCAGTTTCCTGCCCAAAGGCACATGTGGCATTGTTCAACAATTAAAAATTAAAGTAGTTTTAAAAAATTGAAAAAAACCCAAATAATCACAAACAAACACTGTAATTAGGGTAGGCAGAAGCAGCAGCAGAAAATCCTATTGAAGTCCAGATGATTAAAGGGTCACGAGGCTTAAAACAGAAACTACTAAATGCAGCAATAAAACGCATCATAAAATGAATAAAATATACCATGAAAAAAGACAATGATAGCAGCATTTTTAAAAGTGAGTAATAAAACAGTGGGAGAAGACAAAACTAATTTGAAGCACAGTTTATAACCATAGACAAAAGTCCTCTGAAATAAACAAACAAATGTTAATTTGCTAGTGAAATGTAATGGATGTGGCCAGGCAGCTTTTTTAAAAACCTATCTCTTTCTCTTGCTTAACTCTAAACTATTAGGGTTGCACTTAGCTCTTAACTATGTCTGTCCTGTCACTGTAACCATGAAGGGGGGGGGTGTCATCCAAGGTTTTCTCTGAAGTATATCAGAGCTGGGTTATTTAGGGCTTTAGAATTAACCATTCACACCATTAACCATTAACCATTCACATTGGGCTTGGAAGGACCTATGCTATCAGTACAACTGAACTAAAGCTTGCTGACTCTTTCCAGTGACCACTTACTGTTATAATCAGGCAACAGAGTGCTGTATTTTCTGTAGCTTTTCAAAGGAAGACTCCACACACCATGTATCAATAAACCAGTGAGAAGATTACCAAAACAAGGATGATAGTGGCTGAGAGAAGACTGTATTTGCTTCACTGAATGATGCAACAGAGGTTCCTAGCTGCTGATCCACTCTCTGAACACGGGGGTGAAGAATGTAAATTTATTGTTTCAGAAGAAGTTACAACCCTTTAAGCAGAGTCATTGTTTGTTCGTTCGTTCATTCATTCATTCATTCATTCATTCATTCATTCATTCAACATGTATAGTGCCCCATAGTGCACACCATCTCTGAGTGGTTCACAACATGTTAAAATCATACATAATAATAGCAAAAATACCATATAATAAAAACCATAGATAGATAAGCTTCATCCCTAGCTAAAACTTATTTTTAAATGCAGTTAAACAAATTCAGACATATTTGAACATCTGAAATAAAGAAAAGCACTAATAAAAGGCATTGTTAAATACAGTGGGGTCTTGACTTGAGAACTTAATCCGTATTGGAAGGCAGTTCTCAAGTCAAAAAGTCTGTAAGTCAAGTCTCCATTGACCTACAGTGCATTGAAACCGATTAATCCCGTAACAGGCCATTTTTGTTCCATTTTGGTTTTTTTCTGGTCTGTAAGTCAAATCTCAGTCTGCAAGTCAAACCTAAATTTTGCGGCCAGAGAAGTCTGTAACTCAAAAAGTCTGTAAGTCAAGCCGTCTGTAAGTCAAGGGTCCACTGTAATACAGTACTGTTTTTACCAATTTCTTTTAAAAAATGAGAAAGGCTCCTGATGAACCTCTTCTCGGAAGCTTGTTTCGAAGAGAAGGGGGCATGACCCAAAAAGGATGGTCCCTAGTTTTAACTTGTTGATCTCCTTGGGTGTCACTATTTTTAACATCATAGACTGTGAGGGGCAGGTGGGATGGGTAGCTGTTTTGTAGGAGGGACATTCTGAAAAGCATTGAAATCCTAAACCATTAAGGGTTTTAAAGATAATCACCAGCACCTTAAACTAAGCATGTAAATTAACAGGGAGCCAATGAAGGTGTTCCAGGATTGGAGACATGTGTTCTTTTGGTACCTGCAGCCAGTCTGGCCACTGCATTTTGGATCTGCTGAAGTTTCCATACTAACTTTAAGAGCAGTCCTATATAGAGAGCATTACAGTAGTCCATTTTAGAGATGACCAATTCATGGACCACTATTGTTAGACATTTCTTATCCAAATAGGGGTGCAATTGGGCAATCAGCTGAAGTTGATGAAAAGCACTCTTGGCCTCCATAGGGAGAGCTGGGTTCAAGAATACACCCAAGCTCTAAAGCTAATCCTTCACAGGGTGGGTAACCCCATCAAGTTCAGGCATATATCCTTCTAACTAGTCTGATGGTCCACCCAAAAGTAGAATCTTCCTCTTGTCTGTATTCAATTTCAGTTTATTGGCCTTTATCCAGTCCAGTATCAATATTAGATAGTACACAAGGACCCGTACAGCATCACCTACGGATGAGGAAAAGGAGAGATAGAGCCGTGTGTCATCCACATATTGATGGCAACAAACTCCAAATCGCCACATGACTTCTCCCAGCAGCTTCATAGAGATATTAACAAGAATTGGGGAAATGGCTGATTCCTGAAGGATCCCCTAGCAAGGATCCCCAGGTGTGGACCTCACTTCCCCAAGCTATATCTTCTGAGATCAACCCTTGAGGAAGGATTGGAACCATGAAAGAACAGAGGCCTCAAATCTTAAACTCGATAGTCATCTCAAAAGGATATTATGGTTGATGGTATCAAAGGCCACAAAAAGATTCAGGAGGATCAGCAAGGTTATACTCCCCTGTCTGCTTTCCTCGGGAGATTGTCTTGCAGGGCAACCAAGGATGTGGTCTGAACCCCAACTGAAATTAATCTAGGCTATCGGTTTATTTATTTATTTATTTTATTTTATTTATTTATTTATTTATTTATTTATTTATTTATTTATTCCATTTATAACCCACCTATCTAGTCATATTGACCTCCTCCAAGAACACCTGCAACTGGTTGGCCACCACTATCTCAATCAACTGTTTCAAGAATAGAACATTAGCAATGGGCTTATAGTTATTCAAATCATTCGTTGCTAAATTTGGTTTCTTAGGAATGAATCTTACAGTGGTCTTCTGTAAGTGGTAAAGTAAATAGCCTTTTACCTTATGCATTAATGAAGTATGTAGCCTGTTCTCAAGTCAGTTCCTTTGCTGATTTTATGAGTCATGATGGGAAAGGATCTGTACAGGAGGAGGTGGCTTTATTACCATGCAAGTGCCCTGTCCACATTCTCAGGCCATCCCAACTGAAACAGAGGCAGTTTAACTTGGCGATATGGTTTTGTTTTGTTTTGTTTTGTTTGGGTTTTTTTTTTTTTTTTGACATCTTCAGATCTGCTGGTATCAACAAGGAATCAAGTTCCCAATGAAAGCTTTCAGCCTTTGATTAAAGTGGGCTGCCAGTTGGTTGCAGTTCTCCATATTTGGGTGTAAAGATTATCTTTGTCCAGAAGAAATGAGCCCATGAGCAACACAGAAAAGTTCTACCTGTTGGTTAGAAGCAGCCTCAACTAGATGGAAATAGTAGCTTCTTTTAGTGACTTTAAGTTTATTCCGATAAACTTCTCAATGCTTCTTTGACAGCTATGAGGTTGGACTCCATAGGAACTTTCCTGCATAGTAAAGAAATCGCCCTCTCCACATTATTGACCTTCTGTCCAAACCATTATCATACCGACATTAAACACCAAGGTGGAAGCATCAGATCCTGCCATGTCTCCAAGACCATCGGCCAGAGCATTAACCACAGGATTACATCTCCCGGAAATGCCTTCATGGGGGCCATTAGCCATGCTGATTAGGACATTCAGAGGGTTGTCATCTCAGAAAGTGATTTCACACACACACACCCCAGTGTTCCCATGGCAAAATCTCTAGCATTGACTTGTAAGTGGGATTGAAAACATGGCTGGCTGAGGAGAAAGAAACATCCCCCAGTCAGCTTAACTCCAAGTCAGATCTTCCAATAAAGGCCACTAAAATGACATCTCAAGAACCTGAGCTCCGACTGATGTGAGTTGAGATAATCACTATTTTCTCAGGGTCCCTGGAAAAAATTATGTAATGGTTCTGCCTTGCCTCATTAAGAAAGGTTATGATGTTCACTTTTAAAATCAGTGTTTATAAACTGGTAGAATGTGTGTGTTTTCAGAACAGAACTAAAAACTGATCTAGGTTGCTACCTGAAATACCACAAGGAAGAAAAAAACCTCTTCTACTGTTGGATTTCCCAGTCTAAATGTTTGTTATCCATTTCTGAATAAACTTCTAATTTAATGTGGTTTTTGAAACATAGGAAGCTGCTTTTTACCAAGTCAGAGCAATGGTCTGTCTAGCTCAGTATTGTCAACAGTAGCTCTCCAGAAATTTCTAACTCCTGCCTTGTGGTGCCAGAAATTAAAGCTGGGGCTTTTTGCGAAGGATGTGCCCTACAACTTGAGCTACAGCTCCCTCTTCTAGTCTTTCTCTATCTTAAAAGAAGAAAAAAGGGTAGTAGTTGCAGTCATTATACATTTGTAAAACCATTATCTACTGTATAATATTTAAATGTTTAACGCATTGCCTCATTAATGTATTATCAATGAAATTATTGTATTGACCCCCCTTTTAAACTGTCTGTGAAGAAGGCTGAAAAAAAGTATATTGACTGGAATATGTTGGGCATTTTTTAAGGTGAATGAAACCCATTCTGAATTCTCAGACTTTGTTCTGATTGGGTCTATCAGCTTTTTGACATACTGTATGTCTCTGTGTTGGTCAATCTATTTAATGTCCTTACAATAATATGATTATACTTTGACTATATTGTGAAGTTTTGGAAACCTGGTATATACAATACATTAATACAACAGTAAATTAGAAGCGCACACATGATATTAGCCACTTTGACTGATGTTCATTCTTGAATTGTACTTTGTGCTTAGTGACATTTGCTTTGTTAACATTTGGGGGCTGGGAGGAAATAATGTGTACGTACTGACGTTTGCTGTACATCTCATGAGTGTTTCTCCTTCTGCTTCTTTGCACAGTAAACGTTACCCAACACTTTACTAGATAGACAGTATATCCAGGTGTGCAATAGCTTGAGGCATGATTATGGATTGTGCTGCACAGCAGCAATTCTTAATGTTAAGCAGCTTGTTATAAAGCTAGTTATGTAAATGTAGTTAGGCAGTGGAATTTCAGAGCAGAAAAGAAGTTTTTCATTTAAAGGAGTGTTTTTCAGACTATCTACCTTTAGGGAACCCATTCCACTTTTGCCTGATTCATACATCATAGTACACCAGGAATCCATGGAAACCCAGTTTACTCTGGACCATTGAGTGCTTTTGCACCCTGCCTAATCATTCCTTGCAGCAGGAATAGCTAAATAAAAAGCACAGCATCAGCCTGTGCTTTTTATTGTGATGTGTGATGCTGGGTAGGAGCTAGCTCTCTAGTTCATTTCGCTTCCACCAATCCAGGGATTAACCCATGAACATGCCCTGGATTATTTCTCTGTTTTGTCGTGGGCAAAAGAAGCCAGACAACTGGTTCCTGCCAGGTTCTCCATTGTCATAGTTAGCCACTTCTGCTGCAAGCAACAGAGATTAGCCTGTGTACACCAGCACATAGGCTCGTCCTTGGAAGAGCCAGAATTTCCTTGAATTGCAGCTTGCTGTGATATTTAAGCACGGCCGTTGATTATTCTCTTGTGTGTTGTAAGAATTCTGGTGCAGGTTGTAGAGCAGCTTTTCTCAACCACTGGAACAAGTAACATTGGTGTAACATGGAAGTAGTCTGGTTGGGGTGCAAGGTTTTCAGAATGATTTTTAAGAATTTGCTTTCTCTTAGTCCTTCTGTCCTCTTGTAAGTGTGACATGCCATCTCCTTTTAGTTCTTCCTACCACATACTATCCATCTCTGACGTTTTATCAAGCTAGTAGTAACTACGGACCCTTACCACTTCTCCTAATCTCGCCCTGCCCCTGCCCACGAGGTTCCTGAAAATCATAATACAGAACGCTTGTAAATCCTCATTAAAAATGGTCTCTCTCTCTCCCACCCCTGTTATGATGGGGTAGCAGAATGAGGTTGAGCTGTTGAAATAAGTAATTTATCAGAAATGGGTTGAAGGCTGACTAAAGTCTATTCAACAAAGATAGCTCCTTTTCAAAAACCCAAACCCAAACCTGTATCACCACTTTTAAGTGTGAGGAAGATCTACCAAATAGTGTCCAATAATGCATCATCCTACTGCAGGAAAATAAAATTCTATTTATTTATTTAGCTGCTTATGTAAGGAAACTGCAACATCCTAAAATTATTTTGATTTGTATGTGCCTAGGAAGCAATAGTGAAGCTGCTGCTTTCAAAATGCAAACTCTGCTTAGAGTGGTACACAAAGAAGAATCTGTTCACTTGCATTCTGCTGATGTGGCAAGACAATGTCCACGATTTGTAGAAAAGTATGCCCCCCATTGTTCATGACCAGTCAGGTTATCCCAGCTCAGTCTGCGATAAGAATTGATATTTTTTAGGTTTACTATGGTTACATGGTGCACCCACATAACCATTCATGCTGTGGTAGTAATTGAGGAATTCTTGAATGCTACATGTGCCCTGATGTTGGGAAAGGGCTGTGGATGGTGGGCTGTTATCCTGTACAAACCCCATTTTCAATAGATTGAGGACCATTTTTGTTAAACAGGGCACATCACTGTAAGACCAGGTAGTCAGTTGTAGACAAAAGTGCATGGATGTACAGTACGTATTTGCATAGTATTCTTTTTCCTCACTGAGGGGTTTTGAGTTCTTGACATATGCACAAGCATATAACCCCCATCAAATATGGCATATATGAGTTAAGGGAGACAAACAGCCACTGTTATTCCTTCTCTTGCCATCTACAGTATTATCCAGTGCCCCATAACTTCCTTCCCCACTGCTGTCATATTAATTTTTATGCATTTCCACATGTTGAGCATTGTTAGCTCAGGTAGTGACAAGCAGAACGGGGTGGGTGGAGGAAGCACCAGAACCTATTGGGTTAGTTCAGCAGCTTGAGAGCTGGTTTCATATTCGAGACTCATCCGGTCAGGTTTGGTGAAGCTGTGTGAATGGCCCAATCGATAGCTCAGTGGGAATATGGAAGAAAAGGAAAAGGTCACACCAATTAATTTATATGAAATCTGGTACTCAAACCATGTTTTCCCGAGTTCAGGGTCTGTGCTAGAATATTAGTGTATTCCTGTCCTTTTGGATTATTCCTGTCTTGTCTTGTAATAATTCTGGGTCTGTCTGAGTTATTGAAGATGAAATGTAGCAGATTTTGCATTCCATGGAGTTGTCTAGAGCAAAAAATAATAATAATAAGTTGTCATGTTCCATAGGAAGAGCACCTCAATCTGGGTGTAATTTGATGACAACAGTAAAATACAAATAACTAAGACTTTGAATTAACCAATGTTTTCAACTAAATAGCTTACCCTTATGGGTGACTTTTTCTCATTCCCGTGGGTTCAGTTTGTGGAGATTCTTCTCAGCCTAAGCAGGAATGTCAGAAACTTGGCCAAAGTATTAGGTTTTAATTATAATTTATACATGCATTTGTTGGATTAGAAGTGCCTAGCCCTTCCCCTAGGCCCTGCTTTGACATCTGTGACTTGATATCAGGTGCTATTCTGAAATACAACCTGATGATACTACAAGCGTCTCTCACTGCTTTCCTGTTCTTGCTCTTTCCCTTTAACCATTTCATTCCAGCAGTTTGTGTGAGCCCAGTGACTCAGAAGGTTTTAGAATCTCCCAGCATTCCTGCCTGGCCTTCTTACCAACCACATTCTTGCCTGCTGCAGATGACTAGCTGAAGCATGGTTGGGGATTTAATTTAATTCCAGGTTTCCAGTGGGGGCACTATGAAGGATGTTGGTAACTCACCATTTCAGACCTGGTGCTTTAGGTATCTGTCTGCGAAGCCAGAGGTTGGGAGTTCTGTCCGCCCACTGTACTTCCTTGACAGGGGCTGGACTGAGTGATCCATAAGGTCCCGTGTAGCTCTGCAGTTCGATGATGATGATGATGATTTAGGTAACTCATCACTGGAGCAACCCCATTCTATTTTGGGGTAATCCCCACAGTGCCTGTTCAGTTCACAAGCTATCCCTCAATAATACCCTATTAGCTGTTTTTTTAATTGTTTTCTTATTATTTTCTGTATTTTTAAAACATTGTTTGCTTTTCATTAAATCTGTTTTTGTCTTTTTGCCCATTGATTATTTCTGGGAGGTTTTGGTAGCACAATCAGTATTGCTTAGTGAAGTATGTGTATAGATATGCAATTATTGCCTTGTATCTCGGAGAGAAATTTGGTTTGTCTTCCAAATATGTAAACAGAAGAACTGCCTTATACATCCAATGTGACAAGTAAAAGTCCCTTTTCAGTTTAATAAGCAGTGTTCCTGAATTACTTTCAGGAATTACTTTTTAATGGCATGTAAAGGCATTCTAGTGCATTTTGACATAGATTTCTAGTTTTGTGTTAGTGTCTTCAGAAGTGGGAAAGGCAATATTTGTTTTGATTTGTATTTTATATTTTTGCATTTCTAAGATGCAGTATCAAAACTCGGCAGTTATTCACCATAAGTCATAATTGACTTGATGGCACATGATTCTCTCCCCCCCCCCCCCCGGCTTACCTGTAACAAGAAAACAGTGTGTTAATAACATGCAATGTCTTTAGCAGACAATAACAGTAATGATAGTCTGGCTGCTATGAATCAATGAGTAAAACAGCTTTCCTCCTGTAAAAATAACTTTCTAAGCACTGCTTTCAGCACAGTACAGATCATACTGGTATGCTCTGTTTCACACTTTTGCTTCTTCGGGAAAGATCAAATTGCAAGATAGTATTGCTGCTCTTTCCTTGCTTAAAGCACAACAGAAAGAGATAATTGGGCAAGGTTCCTTCAAAACATAGCTAAGGGCTCTTCTAGATGGAGCATTTGTACTTCTTAAGTACTGGATTCTGCCTAATCTAAACAGAAATTTCTCTAACATCCATAAAACGTTTCTTATCTCATTTTGCTCCATTTTTTCCTTCCTATTAAGAACCAAGTACCACCACTCATTTTTTTTCAAAAACCTCTAACATTGCAGTGTCTCTAATTCCTCCTCTTTACATTGAAATTCCATAACTCCCCTCTCATTTTGGTCCACATTGTGTGCCTGAAGGGGTCAGGGTGGATTTGATTTAATTCAAGTCAATTTAAATCATGGTTTAAGTCACTAGTCAGTAAGACTGGATTTAAATCATGATTTTTAAGTGTAAATGCTCATTTTTGCTGGTAGTTATAATCTTTAATATTTGCAACCAGATGAAGATTTCATGTTTAGAATAATAACCTGTCAGATTAGTAAAACAGCTAGATTAAAACTGGTTTTAGTTTAATTATATTAATCACTCATATTTGGAGAACTACTTAAATTGATTTATTTAACCAAAACAATAACATTATATAGCACACATATTCTTGTATTTGCTTAAACTTAAATGTTTATTAACTGAAGTGATTAAACAAAATATATTTTTAAAAAGCAAACTATCTTCAAAACAACCTTCAAACCTAGCATTTAAGGTACGTTAGGACCCCCCATCTGTGGAATAAGAATCTGCTGATTCACTTATCTGCTGTCAGAAAATAGTAAGTCCCACCCCCTGAAATATGTATTTATATGTATTTCCAGGGTGTATTTACCAGAACTGGTCACTAGAAGGATCCAGAGAGCATGCAATGTATAGCATTCACTATACAGTATCTGCATTTTTCGGCATCCACTGTGAGGCTTGGAACCAATTCCACTGGGGATACCACAGTCCTACTGTAACATGTTCATTGTTTGTACATAGATTTGCAGAACAATTAGATTAAGATCTTTTACTGAACCTTGTTTATTTTATACCATTTTTACTGTGAAAAAGTATATGTTGTATCAATTTGGATACTTGGATGAATTGAATTAGCTTATCAAAAATGTAAATATTGCATGAATATAGAGCCTTGTGCTACATAACTAAGTTCTATTTCATGCTGAACTATGATGTATCTTAAATGGAAAACTATCTTTAGATAGATTTTTCCTCCAAAAGCATTTCATAAAAATAAATCTGATTTAACTCAAAACATTCTGGAACCGAGGGAACCAAGGCAAAAGGATTATCCTCCTCCCATCTTTGCTCGGGCTGGAGACACTGCTTGTTTTGAACCCTTATGAGTTACCTGAGGATGAAGAAGGGATGAGATGAAGGTAGAAAAAGTTAGGAGCATTGAAACTCATGTTCTGATGCAGAAAAGCAATAAGAATGAGAAGCATCAATAAAGGATGCAGGGTGAGGAAAAAAGCAATGCAAACACATGATGTGGCATTTCTGGAGGAGACACCTTCAGGCCACTGAAATAGAAGGAAGCTCTGTGGTTAGTACAGAATACAAATACAAGAGTACAGTAGGTGATACCTTTATAGACCACTAAAAAAATCATAATACAATCTGCGAGCTTTCAGGTCACTGAAATTCCTCTTTTCCATTGAAAGACTTATTTTCTGCCATTTTTAGGCTTCCCGTGATGCTTGAAAGCCGTATTTCCCCATGATGCTTCCCATGTACAAAACAGAATAAGGGGTGATTTTTCAAGAAGGGGAGGAGCTACCAAGTCACTCTCTCTTTTTTTTCCTTTTCTTCACAACCCCAGAGGTTCCCTCCCCTAAAAGTAGTTGTTAACAAACTTAGGGGGAGTTGAGGGGCATGTGAATCATGGGGCTATTTATAGGAATCTGGGTAGATGTACTCAGACGTAATTCTGACTCAGTTCAATGGGGTTTACATCTATGTAAGCATCCATAGGATTGCAGCCTAGGGGGACTTGAGGTAAAAGAATGGCAGGGGAAGGTATATGAGAGTTGCAGACAGGGGAATTAGTGCTTTTTCTCTCTGAGGACCACCCACCTTGCTTATCTGAAAAAAGGAGGGGGTGGGGATGGAGAACCACTGTGTCGTCCTGCGATCAGAGCTTTCTAAGTCTTCATGTATAGTGTGTGCTGCTCATTCCCAGGTAAATATACATAGAGCAGCAGCTGTAGGAAGTAGTTATTTATATGAACAAATGAGATGTGATGCTTGTCCAGCCTTCGTTTGCCCTTTTGTGAAAGGGATTTCTGTTGCAACAGAAAAAAGTGAGTTCACAGAAGTGGTTTCGAATCCATGGCTTTGAATCAGTGGTACAGTCAGCTTCCTATGTAATGGCTTCATTTGCTGTGAGCTGCCCTACCCTCCAACCCAGGAAGCCACAGTGGGTATGACCCTTGACTTACAGACGGCTTGACTTACAGACTTTTGAGTTACAGACTTCTCTGGCCACAAAATGTAGGTTTGACTTGCAGCCTGAGAATTGACTTACAGACCAGAAAAAAACCAAAATGGAACAAAAACGGCCTGTTACGGGATTAATCGGTTTTCAATGCACTGTAGGTCAATGGAGACTTGACCTACAGACTTTTTGACTTGAGAACCGCCTTCCAATACGGATTAAGTTCTCAAGTCAAGACCCCACTATAGTAGAGATTGTGTTGTGCTTCATGTTATGAAAAGTAAAAAGTTTCACTTTATGTTGCTCTTCACAGAAGAAAATACCTATATTTATAGTATGTGCATTTCACCCTTTCATTTCAAGAAGGGGCGGTTACACAATAAAGGCCTACACTTTGTTAAAAATTACACATTTCAAGGCATCCAAATTGGCATGCAAAATTATAGGACACCTTGACTATTGTGTCAGTACTGTGTATATGAAAAATTTGGTTATCAATACACTCTAAAGAGAGGTGCTTGTCTTTATGAGTAAGATAAAAGTCTATGACTGTGACATTTGTAATGTGTCGTTGTATATATGTAAGAGAATAAAGATGACAAGTTAAAATGTGTGTTAAGATGTTTAATATGGGTGATGGAGAAAATATTTTAATTTTGTCCTATAGTTAAGCAATGATAAAGAAAGAAAACATGTAAAGTCTATGGTAATGCCCCGGCTGTTCTGGGGATGCTGTGGGCCATTCTGCTTTTTTGTTGTTGTTGTTGCATATTTGAATAAGTTATCCAGGTGTTGGCATCTGTATATTGGGAGGTTATTTGTTGCTGGATGCACTGAGCTTTCCTGGTACTGCCTGTCTGCACACATCTGGAATTATTCCCTGAGGTTTCACTCCTAGCACAGATTGCTGTCCCCCTTTGCCTACCTTTTCTACCCTTTCCCTTCCTACTTTCTTGTGTCTTCCCTTCCTTTTTTGTTTTACCCATCCACCCTTCTCAAATTTCCACGTTTTGGGTGCAGTGCTTTCTGATTTTTTATAAATTGTTTGTTTCACCTTTCACACTGTAGTGCAAAAGTCATGTGCTTTTATGAAAATTAAAAAGCAGAATGAATGAATACCTACTATTATCTTTGCCACTTTCTCCTCCCTTCCCTCTTTGTTTTACCCTACCCTCCCATAATTTTCACTTCAGTGCTGTCTAATTTTAAGGTTTCAATTTACGTTTGACTTATAGTACAAATGTGACTTTTTTTAAAAAAAATTAAAAAGCAGAATGTAGGAACAGCTTTTATCTTCTCCATCCTCCCCCACTTCCTTCAATTTCTCCTCTCTTCCCTCTGTATTTTACATGCCTGCTATTCAGAAGCCTTCAATTTTTCATTTAATTTTTTTTTATTATTTTTAGTTTTCACCATTGTGCTATGGTGCAAAAATGATGATTTTTTAAAAGAAAAATTAAAAAGCAGAAGGCAGGAAGAGCTGATACCACAAGAAGATTAAACAGCAGAAAAAATACCCATAGGGAAATATAATCAAAGACACACAACCTCAAAGTACATGGATCAGCATGCATCAGTATGGTTCTGGGAACTCTCTGAGCAAATCCTGCATTAGAGCAAATTGGAGCAAGCAGAATAAAAATACAGCACCAACTGGTAATGGTGTAAAAAATCAAGAAAGCAAGGAGTTTTATCCTGTCCTGAGTCTGTTGACACTAGCTTTAGCTTTGCATGGTGTGGACACTGGGATGTAGCACTGATGTCATGAATGCAAGTAGAGTTGTACAAACGCTTAGGGTAGATAAGGCCCTAAACATGCAATCCTAAACATACTTAACTGCACAGTGAAATCCACACTAAACAAAATCCTCTTGCGTAACTGCACAAATGGCATAACTTTTGGAAGCAAATCACCCCAGGTTGAGAAATCACATAAACATTCTCAGATGCACGATGAGTCATACATTTCAGTATGCAACAGGCCATGTCTGTGGTGATTACGTACTTAACTGGGTGCAATTTGCTCCAAAAGTTAAACTGTTTGTGCTACTCCAGTGTAACTATGTACAGTAAGAGGACTTGGGCCACTGGAATTTAATAATAAATGATGTTATTTCCAGGTGTATGTTATTTCTGCGGAATGTTCTTGGTGGACATGTACACTCTTCCAAGGAGGGTTCCTGGCTATTCAAACTTTCCATAGGACTTTAAAAAAAACTCATATGTAAGGAGAATATATCCAAGTACTACTAGATTTTACATAAGCCATATTATTCCAAACCAGTGATCTGTGCATGTGTAAAGTTACCTTTCTTTTCATGGCCACCTGTTTTATTCAATAGTCAGAAGTTTTCATGCAGTAATTTTTATCATCTCATCTTCATCTGAGTAAAAGATTTATAGGGCAAGGCCTACAGATGGCAAGGTTGGGTCGGCACTTTTATACCAACAAATACTACATTCTGAACACTTCTTTATTTATGTGAATGTAATAGAAGGAGGACAGGCCAGTCTTCAGAATTGAATCATTACACATAGAACGCCATTTAATCCATTTCCATGCCTGCTCATTCTCCCTTGCAGATCTCTTCCATGTTCTTTTTCCCTGCAGTTGTCCCCAAAACCTAGATTCATAGTTGCTTGCTTGCCTATTTAAAGAAAAGATCATGCAATTGCAGTCCTATTATTGAACTGTAACCGTCATTGGTGCCACACGGTATACTCGATGGGGAATGATGTTGGGAGTTATAGTAAGCAACGTGCAGAAGGCCACAGCTGCCTGTTCCTCATTTAACAAAAGAGCAGATGGGGTGACATTTAGTGGAGAATTTGTAGGTAAAGGAAGTGTGACGTACACCCGGTGCCCCTGTTTGTTTCTCTCAACCCAGGTCCATGTTGGCAACGTTCCTTCTTTCTCTCTTGCTGCCACCAGTGGATTTCACTTATCCATACAGTAAAGAACTTTACTGTACTCTCACACTTGCTGCCAATAACAGAATTAGTTTTATTAAAGGGTATGAAAAGGATAACTCAGAATCACAGATGGTCTTTGTTCATGTTCATTAGATCACTATCACTGAAGTACCATATTTTATGTTCCACATTAGATCACTTCTTGTTTACTTATTTTCAATTCAACCAGTGTCTGTTTATTAGTAATAATTCTCTCTCTATCTCTGACTATCTCTCTCTCTCTCTCTCTGTGCAAGCCCCCCTCCTCCTTCTCTCTAACTGACTAACTGACAAAACTTCTGCCTCTGCCTCTCCTGCCCTCTCATTGGCTCCTGCACATGAGGTTCCGCTGTGATTGACAGGAGCGACTTGGGCATTCACCACAGGAAGGTTTTGTAAGCACCCCATCTGAATATTGGACTCTGCATATCTCTCCTCCTCCATGCTCCTCTTTCACAATTTTGGAAGAAAGGCGGCTTTCCATGACTTTAGAAGAACTAGGGCCTGGTTCCACAGCTGACATTTTTTAAATCTGAAGATATGTGTCATGAATATGTTTTCAGTCCTTTCTGCCAGCCTTTGATACCATTTATTTAAAACTGACATTGACTGCTATGCAACAGCCTTTGAAGAATGTGTTTAATAATAATAATAATAATAATAATAATAATAATAATAATAATAATAATAATAATAATAATAATAATAATAATAATAATAATAATAATAATAATAATAATAAATAGAAGCAGATAACATCGTGCACACAAAAGTTAAAGAACTGACAGAAAGGGAATGTATCAAAAGACTGCAGAAAATCTTAAAATCAAAATTAAATTATGGAAATATAATTAAAGCCATAAACACATGGGCCGTTCCAGTAATTAGCTGGAATAGTAGATTGGTCTCAAAATGAATTAGAAGAATTGGATCAAAAACACAGAAACTAATGAACATGTATCATGCACTACATCCCAAAAGTGATGTGGACAGATTATATTTACCATAAACATTTGGAGGCCGTGGATTACTGCAAATACAGCAAGTAGTAGAGGAGGAAAAAAGAAGCCTAAAGGATTATATCAGTACAATCAGAGAAAAATTACTTAAGGCAGTGAAAATGGAGTATATTTTGAAAACAACAGAAACAAAGGTTCAACGTAAGAAAGAACAATTTTAAAATAAACAGCTGGAAAAATAAACCACTACATGGACAACACCTGGGATATATTGATGGAAAGCATGATCATAATTCAACATGGAGATGGCTAAAACTGGGGACTCTTAAGAAAGAAACAGAAGGCTTGATTTTTGTTGCACAAAAACAAGCACTCCAAACCAACGTGATGAAAGCTAAGATCCAAGGAATTAGTACTAACAGCAAATGTTGACTCAAAAAAAAAAAAAGATGAAACTGTGTCACACCTCATCTGTGAATGTCCAAAGATTGCACAAATAGATTACAAAGTTAGACATGATAGAGTGGCAAAGTTAGTGCACTAGTCATTATTCAAAAAATATAACTTGCTGGTCTCCAAAAACCCGTGGGAACATCAGGTAGAGAAGGTGTCAGAAAATGAGGAAGTCAAGATCTTGTGGGATTTCTGGATCCAGTCTGATAAACACCTTGAACATAACACACCAGATATAGTAGTAACAGAACAAAGAAATGTCCGGATCATTAACATTGCAATTCCAGGGGTACCAGAGCTGAAAATAAAGAATTGGAAAAACTAACAAAGTACAGATACCTGGCAATCGAAACATCTTGCCTTCAGAAGAAACACACTTCAGTCCCTATAGTCCTTTGGGTCTTGTGAACAATATCAAGAAATTTCACAGAATACTATAAGCAGTTGCAGATCTCAGAAATCACACCATCAGAGCTACAAAAAACGGCAATATTAGGAACAGCATACATGCTGTACCAATAGTACTTAGGTTTTGACTGTGCCTGGTATATTTTGATGATGATGATGATGATGATGATGATGATGATGATGATGATGATGATGATGATGATGCCGCCATCAAGTAAATTCTGGCTTATGGCAACCCTTTTCAGTAGAGAGTGCTCAGAAGTGAGTTTACCATTACCTTTTTCAGAGGGTGGCCTGGGACTATACAGGTTGCCCAAGGTCACACAGGCTGATTATACAAGCAGAGAAAAAGTACTGAAAGCAGTGAAAATGTCTGAGCAAAGAATGTCTTAATAAGACAAAAACCAAAAGTAACACAATATAAACAAAAAGGGAAACACCCACCCATCAGGACTATCTGGAGATATAACCAATCTTTCCTTCATTATGGAGTGCTGTTGCCCCTCCAAAACTGCACTGATTCTTGTGATGGTATACAACCCATCTCTCTTTAAAACAAAAATTCAATAAAATATCCCCATATAGGAATAAAACTATTTTTATGTAGCAAATCTTTCTTAATTTTCATGTAAGATGTTAACTTATTATTAATAGTTATATTCCATACTTCCTTATACCAAATCATCTATTGATTTCAATGGCAATGGTGATACTTTGCACCCCAAGGCATTTATAATTTCTCCCTAAATGTTGACAGTTACATTGGCACCACTTCTTTAGAGTTCTGTCAGCATTTTTGCTTGATTTTTCAGAAGTCTTATATTTCCTTCTTCCTTTTGTGTGATAAGGTCTTGAGCAAAGCAGTAATACATTTGTCTGGAATATCTTTAGCTCCCGTAACTGTTTCACTGTTTCTTGAGACACATTACAAGCTCCATCGCCTGAGCCTGGTTATCTCAGACTTGGTTATCTCACTGCAGGAATTAGGGGTGGCAGCAGCAAGGGGGCTTATAGCCCATGAACACAACCCACAAAGAGATCTGCCTCCTGTTTTAGTCAAGTCCACAGATATCTTCCTCATGTAGCTTCTGCAGTTCCAATTCCTCTCTTGCAGATGCAGTGGCTAGAGCTGATGTCATATTAAGAAGGTTATATGGGGCAAATCAAAGCTGAAAGCTTGAGAGAGGAACAGAAGTGTGAGGTATATTGGAATACATATACCCATCTGAAAGCTGACTATAATTCAAGATTGATTCATTAACCAGGATAGTGTACTGTGTGCAGGAACAATTAATATAGGATTTCATTTGTGACAGTGAAACCTCTGACACTAGGGATGGAAAAGAATTTTGCTTCATTTGAGGTTCTTGCCAAAAATACACATTTCATGCCTCCCAGGATTCTTAGGGTTTGGGGGGAAAAACCTTGTCTCAAATATCTGCACATTTGCAAGATTTACAGGATGTTTAAGAAAAATCAGGTATGCACAAAACCCTGCATACCTTTTGAAAATGCAAAGAGCTAAAATGCATAGTTTAAAAATTAGGGAAAAGAGGGAAAACGTGTACCAGAATGCATACATGTGGAGAAATGCAGAAATAAATATACATATTATATGTAGCGGGGAAGGAATCCAGTTGGATTCCCTTGTGGGAAGAAGGAAAAAAAAGTCTTGCAACCCAACAAAGGGTGGGACTAGATTGAAGCTAAACTCCAGAAGAACACACCAAATTGAACTATTGGGAGCACTTCCGATCCCTGTCTTGACATCAGGTGCAGAACATGTCCATCTATTCAGATATCAAAGAAAAGATTCATAGCTAAAATCTCATAGCGTGTCATGAGAGGATCTCTAGGTGACAGCATAACAACTGGAAAGCTGACTGGAAGGAGGCTCCAGAAAGGAGGGAATCTGTGGAGTGAGGATTACATATAGAAGATGGAGAAAGATATAGGAGAAATATCACCATTGGCGATGATCTGGTAAAGTGAAAGAAGGGTAGTGCAAGACAAAAAGACTTGGGAAGTGCAGATTCAGCAACTAATAGGATGAGTTGTTGTTATGCACTGTCAAGTCATTTCCAATTTATGGTGACAGTATAAGCTAGTGACCTCCAAAAAGTCCTGTCATTAACTTCCTTGCTTAGACCTTGGAGACTGAGGGTTATGGAGTCAGTCAATCTCATTTGATCTTCCCCTTTCCCTTCTGCTTTCAACTTTTCCCAGCATAATTGTCTTCTCCAATGAGTCTTGGATTACAGGATTGCCAATCACAACTACCCTGTTTCCCCGAAAATGAGACCTAACCTGAAAATAAGCCCTAGTATGCTCATAATATAAGCCCTACCCCAAAAATAAGACCCAGTGAAGTGAAACCCCACCCTCCACCATTATGCAGCAACCAGAAGAAGATGACATGATTGTATTTGAATAAATGTAGATTGTTGTACATGAAAAAATTAAAACATCCCCTGAAAATAAGCCCTAATGCATTTTTGGAGCAAAAATTGTACAGTGGACCCTCTACTTAAGGAATTAATCCGTATTGGAATGGTGGCTGCAAGTCGAAAAGTCTGTAAGTCGAATCTCCATTGACCTACAATGCACTGAAAACCGATTAATCCCATAACCAGTGGTTTTTATTCTATTTTTATTCTATTTTGGTTTTTTTCTGGTCTGTAAGTCGATTCTCTGGCTGCAAGTCGAATCTAAATTTTGCAGCCAGAGAAGTCTGTAACTCGAAAGTCTGTAAGTCGAGTCGTCTGTAAGTCGAGGGTCCACTGTATAAAACCCTGTCTTATTTTCAGGGAAACACGGTAAGTCTTTTTTGTCCTTAAGGCCTTACACAGAATTGGGGGGGGGGGGGTTCGTTCGATCAACACTGCAGACTTAGTAAACCTGAGAAAGACAGCGATAGCAAAAGGGGGGGGGGGGAGTGTCCTGAATGTCATGTATTATTTGGAGTAATAAGTTTGACTGTATTTTTCTATTCACTCTGCAATGTATTTCCTTTGAGTTAATACTGTATTAATTAAATTTGTTCTAATCTTGCTACCTTCCATTTTAAGCCTTTATATTTCACTTCTGATTTTCCCAGCTTTCCCTAGAAATAACGGTTTCCAAGATGCACCTGCTCTGAGGATTTGTTTTTATTTTCCCTGCTTTGGCATCAATTTTATCGTTGCCATTACATGCCCACCGATAGCATCTTTCTCGGAACACATGCTGATCTGTCCTGGGCTGCCCTTTGTCAGGAATTGTTCCTTCCTGTACGACCAAGATTTTTGCATTCATGTTTAATGGAAGAAAATTAATGTCTCCTGTTATACACATAGTGAGCTATTCGTTTTGAATATGATGTCAGCTACAGGGTTGACTCAAGGCATTCTGTCTAGGGTGGAGCATTAGACACCACAGATTTTGAACAGAGACAACTTTCCACACATGCAACAAGGTAGCACTGTCATTATTATAACCTGATGCCTTTTGTCAGGTCAGTTTATGGTTCTAAAAATGACTGAGATATGCAATAGAAGGGATATAGGACCTAAGAATTTTTCTGGTGGATCATCATTCCAAAAAGTTGCTCTAGTTCTACATCCTTCTGCTTTCCACTCTAATGAGTTTTATGTGGAGCTCTGTCATATGCAGGGCATGTAAAAGTTACTTTTCAAATAATAACTCCCACAATTCTTCAGCTGGAATGGTGAGGTAATTGTGCCATCCCCTGTATATTGTGAAACTGACTTAATGCTATTGTCTTGATGGTGGGTAGGAATTTGACTCTCTTTAGATTTACCCTGTTTGGGTTTAATTTATTATGTATTTCAATGTTCAATATTTTAGTTAGCCTAATTTATCTGTGAAATACAACCTGCAAAAGGTCAACGAACACTTACTCAGCCACAATGGCCAGAGATCATTTCACAAAAAAGACCAGCTAAGGACACCCATCAACCACAGTGATAGAAAAATCTCTCCCTCTCCCCCCACTCCCGCATCACAACAAAAACATGCTAATCACCCTATCTCCTAAAAAAAGACAAAAAGCCATTCCCACAGCTATAAATACTATCCAACAAACACCAACAGAGCATGGACAGAGTTCCTACTCCAGTCCTCTGAAGATGCCGACCACAGAGACTGGCGAAACGTCAGGAAGAACCACCTTCAGAACACGGCCAAATAGCCTGAAAAACCCACAACAACTATCTGTGAAACCTTTAGCTTAATTGTGTGTGTGCTGGTTGTGCTCCAAGACTCGCTGGAGAAGACAGTAATCACATTATTATTATTATTCCCAACTGTCTTGTTTCTGCATGTGAAAGTGTAAAGCACCATGTACACTTATGGTACTGTATAAAGAATAATTATGAATGATAAAGTTACAAGTCACTTTTTTGTTTCTAAAGAATCCTGGCAGCAAGAGTTTACTTCTCCAGTAATCACATGTCTCAAGTAATATGGACCCATAAGTTGTAGGGAGTGTGGTTGCTGTTGCCAAAGTTCACCAGTTTGCTTTTGCTGATTCATCAGGTTTTGGATGCAGGAAGGCTGAAAGAATATGATGAGCCGTACATTTTACTTCAAGAAAAGGAGAGCCTGTTTTACAAGATGGTTCAGCAAGTGGGTAAGGCTGAGGCTGCATCCATAATGGAGACAGCAAAACAGGTAAGGCAGTCCCTCTCCCCTGCCCCAGCAAAATGTTGTAATTAAGTTTGTCTCAACAATTTACTTTTCAGGGGTTAGCTTATTCAGGACTTCAGAAAGCCCATCCCTTCCACTATAGTTATAGTTCTTACAGCTTTTCAATTACAAGTCCGTGTTTTTCAGCACTTTATTACTGGGATTTGGAATAATATATACTCAGAGCCGAAAATGACATGCTCCAATTGCAGAAAACAACAGTGCTTGAGATTGTTTGTTTTCTTACATTTGGGGAAGATAATACATACTATGTTCCCAGACGCTTCTTGATGTTACATGTGATTTTTCATACTACCATGTTGCACAGTGCAGCCAGAGTTACAGTAAAGTTGTACCATCTTCCTGGAATCCTTGCTTTTATCTAGTTTATGGATATGCATTGCAAGCTGGAAGAAAATTCCACACCAGCAATAAACATAGACATTTAGCTAGCTCCCTAGCTGCCTAGGTCTTCATAAAAATTTGGAATTATTCTATTGCAGCTTGGCTTTATTTGGCAGTCTGAAATCTGTGAGTTCCTAGCCATCTCTAATAATGCGAGTTCTTATTTGCCCTGAAGATGATGCCCCCAAAATGCCCCTTAGTATTCCTGTCCACACATTCTTTTGTTAGTCATTCACGGAACATTTGGCCTGAAAGAATCAAAAATGCTCATCATCTCTTTTATGAAATATGTCAAAAGTTTAACTGCAGAAATTCAAAGGAAGAGTTGTTTACAGTTTTGCATTAGTGGTTAGTGAAGCAGTTTATTGTGTTAACTTGGATGTGCTTGAGACTTGGCTACAAAAGTGAAAGTTTAAGTTCAGTACGAACATGATGCTTCTAATCTTTTAACCATGCTTAGCATGCTTCAAAGTTTCTTGTGATTTCCCTCTGCTTTCATGTCTGAATCCTCCCTGCCCTCCTTCCTTTTATCAGCTGTGTTCATAGTTAAAACTTAGGGGTGGGAAGATTGAAATGCAAAAGGTAAAAACATTGATATTCTTTTGGTAGTGGTTGTTTAACAAACAGTTGTTGGGAGATGGAAAGGATGTCCACGTAGCATTAAAGTGGAGCGCTTAGAGGAAGGAGTGTGTGATGCCAAGCGCTTAGCCCACCTGTTTAACTGTGGTCCTCTTTCAGATGAGAGGACGAGAGGAAGGAGTTATGTCAGGTGTGGTTCTGACGGATGGAGTATAATTTGAGTGAGATAAGAAAGTTAAACAACTCTTCTAAAGAAGCTTTAACCGCAGACTGGTTACAGACACACAGAAAAGTATCTACTGTAGATAGAATAAGAGATAACTTTTAAAAAATTGATATTTCAAGATTACACCGAAGGTTCATGTGTCCTGTTTATAGAACCGTTGGAAACTTTTTGAGGATCAGTCACAATCACACCCTTCTATGCAGATACAATTCCAGTAGTGGTGCATTGAGCTCATGCCATTTCCAGTGAACGAGGCAAAGATACATATGAGTGCAAGCTGATTTGGGCACTCTTTCCCCCCCAATTTTTGATCTAGAAGCCTTGTGAAAGCTGGGTGCGAACATATAAGTACTGGAGCAGAGATCCCCAGAATTCAACTGTTGCATGTCTGAAATGGGCCTCAGAACTCCCCTCTAGACAAATGTCCAAAATCTTAAAATACTTTTGGAATGAGTTGCAAACTGTTTTCCTTTGGGCACCTGTGCCTAACAGATTGTATGGCAAGGATTCATTCCATAATAACCTACTGTATGGTGCAATGAAAAACGTTTTACCTGCTGAATTTCTGCCTACACATAGCTTTTAGAGCTTTGTGAGAAAATGTATTGCCAGGCCTCTATGAAACCTCAAGAAGACCTGAAAAGCAACTTCTGCATATTGCTTCCCAGAAGAGCATTTATGAGTGTGTTCAACATATGTAAGATTGGTCAGTGAATTATGGCACTCGCCTATAACTCAAAATAAGGTTTTTTAAAATAGTTTTGCTGGGAGTTTCTCAAAGTAATATAAATGAACAAAGAATGGGCTTCATGTTCTTATTTTCAGTGCAGCATGAATATTAGGCCTAACTCATGACACATGTCGGCCCCAGGGAAGATAGCGTATTTTGTGTGTGTGTGTTTTAAAGGCTCAGACAAAACTTTTCACATTCTTCTTTGGGGGAAGAAATACATTTTGAAGTCCTTTTTCACCCAAACACATTTTCAGATAAGAGCACACAAGTCTTGACATTATTTCATTTTGTTACACGCATCTGTCAGGGAACCGAGATATGATACAGCTCCTAAAAACTGATGATTGTGGAACAGTGAAACTTGACAGCATTTCATTTCCTTTATGTTCTGATTATACATTTATCAGGAAACCTGTATCTCTGGCAGTTCAGCTAGAAATTGGTAGAATTCAAGAACTCAAAGGCTCGGCAAAGAACTGTCCTATTATTTGGTATCATCTTACATTTTAGAGAAGTTGCTTGGTAGGGCCATTGTTACAGCTTTTCCTTTCCCTTTCATTATTGTGGCACCCTATCCCCAGATCACATTTCTATAAGGCTCTATGACTCCTCCACGGTGCAAATTAAACGCCAGGATATTTCATACGTACATCCTGAATTTTTCAATGGTTGTCAATCATAGTTTGTAAAATGCAGGGATTACAACCCTGATATTAACATCCAAATCCATTGTGCTTATTTTTATGTGTGAAAATGAAAAGCCCTTGTGCAGACACTAGATTTCGAGGCTGCTTTGTCACCCTGTTTTTAATTTATCTCCATTTCTGAGCCAGTGAAAGGATTTTATTTATCAATTTAATGTCAACTGATAAAGTTATCCATTGATCTGAATTATTAGCCCTTGAGTAGGATGGCAGACCTATGTGTTGATATACCTCAGCTTTGCTGCAAATTACTAAGGAGCTGAAAGTAATTTTATTAATGTTAAAAAAAATGAAAAATTGAAATGTGTACTTTTCTTATGGATGTGTATTCTTAAGTCACAATCTTTATAACAAGATGCCTTATAAAACTAACATAAAACTTTTCCCCCTCCCTAGGTTTATTTTAAGAAGAAGTATCCTGAAATTATTTCAAATGGTGAAGCAGCTACCAACTCATCAGAGGACAATTCTCAAGGATTAATTATTTTTGAAACTGCACTCTGATCCCATGCAATTATTCATATTGTTGATTTTTTTAGTAGAATGTAGTATTAATACAATGCAAACCAAATGTTGCTCTTAACTGAAAATACTGTTTTTTGCACTGAATGGCTAGCTATTTGTTATAGTGAAGAAAAAAGTATGTTTAGTTTTAATGTAATGTTATTCATTTTTTTAAAAATGCAGTACCTTTTGAACTTGGTTTTGTAATTGCTTGATCCTGTGGATTTAGCAAATACTGTAGATGTATGCCCCTTGGGATCTAAAGCCATTCTGTATAGTTTCCAAACAAGGCTCTGGAAATCCTAACAACCTTGTTTCATATAGAAGTGCCCTGACAGAGAAACTATGCTGTAAGTTTCTATTCCTGATCACAGCTCCTGGGCCACTGCATCATTCCTAGGTTGTTGCATAAATATGCCCCTAATATAATGCAGCAGTGGTGTACAGGGGAAGAGAAACAGGTCTGATGTCACAGTACTCATCACTCCTGTTACTGCATAAGTGCTATCTTTGGCTGGCTCATGCCTTACCTGTGGCTGCCTATGATCAGTTGGCATTGCCCTGACAGAGGGCTCCTTATTTCACAAGTGTCTCTGATTCTGTTACTCCACAGGCTCAACCTGCACAGGATGCCTTTTATACATCCCATGTGACACTTTAAACTGAATACAGCCCCATAAGGTGTCCATTTTTTTTCCTTTTGTTTTTATGCCTCCTCCCAAACACTCCGCAAGCCGTTCAGGTTTTGCTTGACTCTGGTACAGCTTGGAAAAATTACTTTTCAGACTGCAGCTCCAAAATCTACAGCCAACATGTCTAGTGTCTGGGAGAAATTAGGAGCTGAAGTCTAAAAAGAAAAAAAAAGCTGTGTGGACTTGGTAGAAAATCCAAAAACAAGGGCAGGTGATAGTGGCCTAATAAAAATATCACCCACCCTCCTCTTCAAGTAATCTAAAAAGGTAGCTTTTACAAGCTCTGGATGAGTGTTTCAGGCCTTCTATGTACAACTGATGCACTAAATGTATACATCAATTTGTGTGTTGTGCTTCTGTTAGTATATTTGAATTCCTGGTTCCAGACACTTCTTACTTTGACATTTGCAATCCGTATTCTCAGGTTGAAAATGTATTTTTCTAGTTTTGCATACAGCACTAAGTATGGGAGGGGTGGAGAATGAATGAATGTTATTTTATCCAAAGAAATATATATTCATAAATCTTTTGCTATATGCTTTTCTTATTTAAGCTTTAGCTGAATGCTGGACGTTTATGTAGAAGATTGTCCTATTTTGTGTGGTCGTTGGTGCACAAGTATCACATTATTTTAACACACATTCTCTTCTTAGGCAAGTACTTAGTGAATGTGTTTTGTTAACATAAATACATATAGTTTTCATTTACTTCTGTTGTAAACACTACATTGTACATATGTATTGGGCTTTACTGGATTTCAAACCAAATTTATTTGGAAAATGCAGTAGCACTTGGAGAGGATCAGAGTAATCATGTTAAAACCTATCATGCTTGCAAATATATCCCTCCCTTGAGCCCTGTTTTATGACACCTGTTTTATGACAGACTCTTTGAGTGTCAGCACCTTAGCACTGGAAAAGGTCAAATAAATTTTAAGTTACTGTTTTGTGGAGATATTGCCAAATGCTTTCCCTGTATATACATAAAAACATGGATGTAAGGAAGATTCACTGACAGGAATAATATTCAATAATACATTTTAAATCCAGATGCCTTGGTCTGTAGTTTATAGAAAAACTGTGTGCGAAAAAGAACCCCACCTTTTAAAAGCAGCCCAGGTTTGTCTCACAACAAACAGTCTCAAATAACTGGGGGAAACTGCTATTTATCGTCTCACGTAGTAGACATATGTTGCTCTCAAACCACAAGACTGAGTCACAAAACAACCTAAATCCAAACCCCACAAAAGAACCAACTTTGAAGCCTCTTAGTTCGGTGTCCAATGCTGATGATCTGGCCCAGAAGGTAGGAGAGTGATCCAGGAGCACCTCATTTTGCCTGAGCAATCCATAGCACGTGTGGAATGGCAACCAGGCCAGAAATAAAGTTTCTCCATAAGACTCAGTCTCCTTTAGGCACAAACTGGGAAGTAGTACTACCTATTTTGTTTAAACACACCCCTCACTGAAAACTTCTTATCTGGGTCCTTCATTAAATATTTTACAGGTGTCAGATGTTTTACAGGGGTCAATTTAGCAATAGCCAGTTTAGATGCGTAATGTAGTCCATTTTGCTGTACTTGGAGGTAAGAGGCAACTGCTGAGGAAGACAACAGTGGTGTCTAACGATGAGTTTTTAGTGCCTTCTTTTCCAGCCCACTTCTTGGCCCAATTCAGTTGTGTCTGGCTTATGGTTTGGGAAGAGGCGCCTCCCCCCCCCGCCCCATGAGCCCAGCAAATGGCCCTGCTGCCCCCACTTTTTATAGGGCCTGCATCTGTGGTAATATATATATCGTGATGATCTTTCATTTTCACTGTTATCAAGAAATCAAAAATCCAAATCAATAGAGTCAAGTATTTTCCCATTTCTTATAAAGCAGGTTTAGATATTACTATCCCATAAGGAATATGGACACCCTGGGAATTTTGTTTAGTCTTATTCATGTTGCCTTAGCCTGATCTCCCTTAGATTTTGTTTTAAAGTGATGGAATTCTTCTGAACTCATGCAAGATCAGACTGATAGGTTGTTTGGCAAATATAATCCATTTGCCGATTTTAATTTTAAAATTGTATTTATTAATACATGAATAATACACAATATCTAAGGCTGGTCCAAAATATTGTACAGCACTAAGGAGATTTACTTATATCACTTAAGTGTTTAGTATTTCGACTCCAAATGGATTCAGATGTGAGGCTGCTACTGAAGAGAGCAGAAATTGAGAGGTACTGACTACAGCCATCTTCCTCCTGCCAGAAAAACCAGACAGATCTTGCTATATCAGGTCATAAAAGCAACATGTTTTGCCTATTTGAATCAATTTGAAATTGTAGCTTTTAGAATATGAACAAAAAAATGCAAGGTATCTGTGAGAATGCTGAATGTGCTGTTTTAACATGTTTTGACAGGATAATCCTGGCTTCATGCAACTGATGTCAGTGTAATAGATACCAAAAATGAAAAACGCTGGGAGTTGAACAGAGACTACCGGCAAATAGCTGTTAGGAATGTTTCTCAGAGCCATTAAATATTTGCTTTTCCTTCTCTAAGAAACATCAAGGCTGAAGCTTGGATCTAAACCCCTGTCTGGAAATTGGGGTTGCTAATACTATACCCCCAAGAGCAGGTTCCAGCAGTGCATTCCATGTGACTATGGATGGTCCTTGGGAGTTTTGTAAGGTTGAAGGCAGCATGAGAAGCTGCAACAGCCTGGGAAATTGATTACTTAACCCCTATTTGCACCATTAGAAGTGTTTCTGCTTCTTCAGGGCTCAGATCCAAGCCATGTATTTAATCAAAATGCCATATTCCCATAGTGTTGGTGGCTCCTTGTAATTATCATGTAAGCAATATATCCTTTTAACATATTCTGTTTTTATTTTTAGATCATTTAGAAGTTTTCAGTTTACCTTTAATAAGTTCAAAAATTATTTTCTGAGGGCAGAATAATATACACATAGCCCATGATTAAAGTTGAAAGCACACTCGTGTTGGCGAGACTGTGATTCAGACAATCGTTCTGTATTTGAGAAATCAGACTTCAAAGGGATGGTCTTAAGACCTGAAGACCAAATCACAAAACAAAGCACTAAGTCCTGAAGGCTAAGCTTAAAAGAAAGGAAGGTAATTTGCAAATTCCATAGGAGTTGAGAGGAGCTCCTACTGTGATACCAGCCCTTAAGAATCTTCCTCTTCTACTCAAGAGCTATCTATAATGTTTGGATTTTGCCCTCAGACTTCAAAAGAGTCCTGTGCTTAAATCCTGAGGACCAATCACAAAACCAGTTAATTTGCAAATTACATAAAGCTCCTGCTCTGCATTCAGTCGCACTGAGCTGTTAGGGAATTCTCTTCTAATGGTGTGTGACCAGTAACCACTTTCTCTGCCCTTACCTTTTGTGAAAGTCTTGTTTTAAAATGAAACAAAACAATGCAGGTTGGTTTTTCTAATAAGCCAAATTTCAAGCAGTCATGAAAGGATACCAGTCATTTTTGTCATACCAATCAAACATATCTATATGTAACCTGCTGCCATTTGTGTCTTTTTTTCTTATCATTTTCCAAAATTATGTTAGCCCTTTAAAAGGGCAGCTATAGTTTATCCACATCTCTAAAACTAGCAGAATCTTAGCAGTTTCTCAGTGCCCTCGTTGCCAAAATACTATTTAAAGACATTAAAGAGTGACTTGGAATGAAGATAGAAGTCACTACACAACTGTTTCATTGCCAGTTGCCTTAGTAATTCTCATAAGTTTATGGAAAACATAAAATAAAAGTCAAGAGGTGCCTTATTTTATATATATTTTAGGATAAAGCAGTGGAAGTTGTTTTCAAAACTAGGTTTTAGATTTCTCATAAAAGATTGTTCTTTCATCAAAAAGAACATAACAGTTTTCAAGCCATTGCATCTGGGGTAGATTGGAAACAAAAATGGCATAGAGAAATGTCTCAAACAAATGTTTTTAAGTCTCCACACATGTACAGTTAAAATGCTTATTTAGATTCTATGCTTTTGTCAAATCAGATAATTTACAAGTGGAGTTGATTGATTCCCGTTTTCTTTCCTGACTATGTAAGAGAAAGATATATTTAATTTTGATAGGTTAGAACAGCAAAAAAACAGCAAAAGGACATATGCTTGTATACTATGAGGAGCAGAAGACAATGGTGTAATAGCGCCCCTTCAACCATGGCAACTGGGCATGCAAAGGGCATTCCACTCAAAATAGGATATTGACCACAGATTTGCAGACGGTACCTCAGAAAGGTACAAAAGTTCTACAGTTCATCCTATTTTCCTTCCAATCCTATTATCTACTCAGTATCTATATTTTCTTCCATTTATAAAATGGCAGATTTTTTTATGCTAGATGAAAAACAACTATAGATTTGGGAGTTTTAATTTTATTTCTGACATACACTTCAGTTTTTTAAGGTCATATTATCTGTATTTGCATTTTTAATCTGAATGTGTTCTAGTGCCTTGTTTTTAATAATGAATGGTGTATTTTTAACTGACTATTTCGGTCACAAGAATTGTTATGAGTAAAGTATGTGATACAATAAAAGTATGATCGTAAAAGTCTCTCATGAGTTTTGTGTAGTATCTTATTCCACTGGCATCTAAGGATTATACATGGTTAATGTTTCTGATGTCTCCCCTTGTGCTTACAAAGGTCAGCTCTATGAAAATGCAGGGCATCACAGTGATACTCAGTTTAGAATACATTGTCTCATTTTCACTGCAAATCTTTTAATATTTCTTCACTTATCTTATTCTAGTTGGACATATAAAAGGAAGAGGAATCCTGCTTTTGTCTTAACAACCATGGTATTAAATCACTTAACACTGATTCTTAGGCATTAATAACGGGTTTGGAGATCTTCGTGTTACATAAATTCAGAAGTTGTGACCTATTGTTGGGGAGAAACCAACAATGAAACAACTGGTCTAGCTGCTGGTTCAGAGGCATCCTGTCTGATCCCTGTTTCTCCTAATCTCAGGTTTTTTCCTCCACCACTTCCCATAAGCCAAAGGCAAATGCCTGTCTCTTCCTGTACCTCACCACTATTAATATCAACAGAAACTCAAATTCGTCAGATGTCCACTTTCACACATGATGCAAACCTCAAGTGGCCAAGTGAAACACACGAAAACTATACAAAGGCCTCCGATGTTCATATAATATGTGTGTTCATCTACTAATAATCTTAGAACTGGAAGTGACCCTCATCGAGTCCAGCCCCTGTCTAGGAGGCCCAGTGGGGGATCCAACTCCCCACCTCTGGCTCCACAGCCAGAGACTTAAACCCCTGAGTTATCCAGGAGTTCTTTCTAGATGGGGAAGCTTGGAGCTATAAATGTAATTATAAAACAAGCAAAGCAAAATGTGGTGCTTAAAGCATTCCCTGGATGGTTTATAAGTTCATTACGTAGGCTACATCTTAAGGAGGATTGGGAGGAAAAAAAGCTTCCAGGTCTCAAAGAAGTGTTTCCTTCAGTTATATGGCAGCTCTTCTGAATGCCAGATGACAGTTCTTGTAGGAAAAGTCAGCTCTCTGGATGTATTGGATGCTGCACTGTTATTGCATGACATCACATAGCATTTATATTGTTATCTTTATTTAGATGTGAGTAGGACTCACATCTAAACAAACTTTGGATTGTTTTGGTCAAGTGCCCACTGGATGTGAGAGGTATAACACAGCCTGTCCTCCCCAGCTATTCCTTGGTAACATTTGCATTTCACATTTAAGCTTGAAAAAATCTGAGTTGTATTCATGACCTTACGAATCCTCTTTTAGGAAATGGGATTTCAAATTTGCTGATACTTCGAAATGTGCCTTTTTGTGCTTGAAGAGTGAAACCTTTGAGGGGGTAAAAAAATTGATTTGCAATGCAGCTTTTATGGAAGAATGGTGAATTATAATGTTTGTATTTTGTATGTGAATTGAAGTTTTTGGCTCTTTGAGTTGTTCCTTGTCTTTATTGTTGTACATGTCGTTGAGTTTGCCTCTAAATCAGAGGAGGACAACAGTGGTCATCCATGGAAAGAGCGATGCCTACAATTCCCATCAGTTCTAGCCAGCATAATCATTAGCGGAGGATCATAGTAATTGCAATCCTTAAACACTGGGCAGGCCACAGTTGTTCAGTCCTCCACTAAACCATAATCCAATTTTATTCAAAATATTATCTAGTAATTAGAAACCTAAACAATCATGTGGGCAATTTGTAGCTCTCCGGATGCTATTTTATTGCAACTCCTGGCTGCCTTAACCAGAAAAGGCAATAGCAGTCAAAAATGTCTAAAGGGCGATGACATTTATCTCTCCAAGACATTGATCATAACGCATTTGAGCTTGTTAATGGGAGAAAAGTGACTTTGTGAACGACTGCTCACCAAATTATAGTAGCACAGGCAGGGCCTGTAGTGACAGAAGCAACTCTACAAGATGCAAGGGGCAAAGGAGAGAAGGTATAAGGAAGACTGTGCTCAAAATCATTGGGCATAACACACTGAAGGTTTCTTAGTTGTCAAGCTTTTAAATTGGAAACATGAAATGCATCCACATCAAAATCCCATCCTCTAATTCAGTGTGTTTGAAAAGTGCTTGAGGTCCTTGCTTTGTTTTTGCGGGCGGTGGGGAGGAGATTCCTAGTGAAGAGAGAAGTAATGAGGAGCCTTTCCCAATAGAGAGGTCTTAAATGTACCACCTATGGGTTGACCTGTACATGAACACACTTCCCAGAAATCATCTGCAACACACTGGGGGTTCTCAGAAGATATGTCAGCCTGGGAAGAATTCTTCAAAGGCTGACATTGAAAAGCAACATCCTGACCCTAAGCATATAAGTCCAAACTTCTGGCCAGATGTTCCAGCCATAGGGCTTGCTGCTTTCACCCAGTCTCAAAGTGGAGGCAACATGAATCTCTGGTAGGTGCTGCATGCAAAAACAGGGTAGTCTAAATAATATAAAAGTTATTATATTTCTGTGTATTTCTGCTCTGTGCAAAATCAGAAACCCAAGGCCAGTATCCTATTTACTCTGAACCACCAGGAGGATGGCACATTGTGTGTGTTTGGTTTCTCTTTTAATGCTGCTTGTGCAAAGGGGAGGGAGCAGGTAAATTTGAATTAGTTTACCAGCAACTGTCTGTTTCCCCTCCTGGAAGTCTCCCCTCTGAATTCTACTATCACACAAGAAAGGGTGTTTTTTATCCATGTCATGCTATGCAAGCCTAATTTAAAACAATTTCAAATGACAAAATAGTTGGTTATTACTACTGGGTTTTTAAAAAAACATTCTTATAAATTCTACTACACACTGATGGTGTATGTGCAACGGGTGGAAAAAAAAATCCATGAAGCCAAGTGGTTAGATCTTGTCACTGCTTATTTAAGAGTATCCTGTCCTGCCGCAGGAGGTTGTTCTTCCATTTTTTGCCAAGAACTTGTCTTTTAAGTAACTGGTTACTTGATGGCCTTGCCAGAGTTCATCTTGCTTCTTGTGGGAGTAGAGAATATCTGTCATCCTTTCCCTAGAGCTGCAGCAAAGATAAACATTTATCTAGGTGCACTAATGTCTCAGGTACCTTTTATATATATATGAGTTGGATGTTCATCCTCAAGTGAGAGATGCTTATTATTAAATCTGTTTTGCATGACTTCGAGCAATTTATTTGGTTCATACATGTTTTGTAAAATGGTTCATCTTTCATATTGAGTCTTAAGGAAAGATATTTGCTGAATTAGTATTATGAAGCAGTCAGTTCCAGCCTGATGTCACTTATGCAGAACTCCTATTTTGGAACTATTCATGTTGTGGGATATTCTGGAAAGGCTCTTTCTTCACCTCTAGAAATCTAAGACCTTGTGTACTTGCCGTTGCCTCAGCAGGCTTTGAATTGGGCTTTCCCTCTATTCAGAAAACCAGTTTAACCATAAAATAACAGAGAAGATTGGTGGGTTTTTTATGCATTTCCAACTTCTAAAATTAAATGTGTCTAGACTCAAGTCAGATGGCAGAAGATCATATTTCACTGAAAATGTCTTTCTCCACCTTAAGCTATTTGTGATTACTTATTTAAATTGTTTGGTTTGCTCACCTCTATCCACTTTGAGAAGTGGGTTCTCCTGATGACTCTGTAACAGAAGAAGGCATGATACCACTAGTAAAATAAAACAAATCAAAATTTAAAATAAGTAGTATGACAGATGAAACAACACATTTTTATTGCTTGAGAAAAACCTCCTGAAAATAAACCAGTGTTAAGAAAGGTGACAGGAGAAAATTGATTTATTTGAAGGATGGTGCTGGAGGGGAAATTTTGCAGATATGCTGGACCACCACAAAGACAAAGTGGGTCCCAGATCAGATCAAGCCTATCTCTGGAGGCAAAAATGACAAGACTAAGGTTGTCCTTTAGATACATAATGAGAACACAAGATTCTTTGGAAAATATAATAATGCTAGGAAAAGTTGAAGGTAGCAGGAAAAGAGGAAAACCAAATATGGGATGAATTGACTCCCTAAAGGAACCATGTTTACAAGAACCAAACAGGGCTGTTGAGACCAGGACATTTTGGAGATCACTCATTCAGAAGGCTGCCATCAATTGGAGATGACTGGATGGCTTGTAAAAACAACAACAAACTGTGATAAAGCAATTAATGTAGGAGAGGGTAAATAAACGAAAAACATCACAAGAGGAAACAAAAGACCAAGGAAGAGGGAAAGAAATGCAAAAGGAGGCTCAAAGAAGGGTAAACATTGTATTTTCAAAGGCTTTCATGGCACGGATCTGATGGTTGTTATAGGTTTTTCAGGCTCTTTGGCCGTGTTCTGAGGGTTTTTCTTCCTAACGTTTCGCCAGTCTCTGTGGCCAGCATCTTCAGAGAACAGGAGTCAGAACTCTGTCTGTGCTCTGGTGCAGTGTATGGGATAGTTGAGTATTTATAGCTGTGGGATCAGCTTTTGTCCTTTTCAGGAGATTGTGTGATTATGGTCATCAGCTTGTTTTTTGTTGTGGGTATATTGTTGTGACAAGGGGGAGAGATGATCTGTCCCTGTGATTGACGGGTGTCGTTAGCTGGTCTTTTGTGTGCAGTGATCACCAGTCTTTGTGACTGCGTAGAGTTTGTTGACCTTTTGCAGGTTGTATTTTTCAGTGCTGGGAGCCAGGCTTTGTTGAGTTTTAGACTTTCTTCTTTTTTGTTGAAGCTGTGCTGGTGTTTGTAGATTTCAATGGCTTCCCTGTGCAGTCTAACATAATGGTTGCTAGTGTTGTCTGGTACTTCTGTGTTTTGAAATAGAATTTCATATCCAGCTTGTTTCAGGGCATGTTCAGCTACTGCCGATTTTTCCGGTTGTTTTAGTCTGCAGTGTCTCTCATTTTCTTTGATTCTGGTGTGGATGCTGTGTTTTGTGGTTTCAACATATACCTGTCCACAACTGCAAGGTATCCGGTATACCCCTGCAGTGATGGGGGGGGTATCTTCTGTCCTTTGCTGACCGTAACATTAGTTGTATTTTTGTGGTAGGCTTGAATACTGTTTGTAAGTATGTTTTTTCCCCAAAAGTTTCCCCATGCAGTCCGTGACCCCTTTGATGTATGGCAGAAATACTTTATTTGTGGGTCACTGTTTTTCTTCTTCAGTTTGGTGTTGTTTTCTTGGTTTTATGGCTCTTGTGATTTTATTTTTGGAGTAGCCATTTGCCTGTAGGGCCCAATTCAGATGGTTGAGTTGGTGTTTGCACGTTCTTCCAGTCTTTTGATTATGCCTCTTTTTTGCTGTGGGTGGTGGTTGGAATTTTTGTGTAGGTGGGTTTTCAGTAGACATTGTGTCCCAATAGGAAGCCAGTTTTGTGTACGACCATGACATCTAAGAACGGGAGTTGGCCCTCTATTTCTTTTTCCATGTTAAATTTTATATTCGGATGTATGCTGTTGAGATGGTTTAGAAATTCTTTCAATTTTTCTTCACCGTGGTTCCAAATTGCAAAGGTGTCATCCACATATTGGAACCAGACTGTGGGTGTGAAGGGTGCCAAAGCCAGGGCCTGCTTTTCAAAATGCTCCATGTAGAAGTGTGCTATAACCGGACTGAAGGTTATAGCAAACCTGTATAGCAAACTATGAGCAGAGAGATGGAGTGGTCATAGGGAGCCCCCCCAGCCTAAGCCACCCCCCCAAACCCCACATAACAAAATACATTCAACAATATGGCAATATAACAGCGTAGGTCTAAAATGTATTTTTAAAATTAACATTAATATTTATAGCATTCAGGAGAATCAATTGTTAAATGAAACTTTGAAGAATTCTGTTTTCATCAACTTTCTGAATATAAGGAAAGAAGGAGCCTGGTGTATCTCAGAAGGTAACTGTGACATGCCCCTCATGTGTTCCCAGATGACTTCACTAGCCTGAGGCCTATGACACATTCTCTCCTTTAAGCTGCCACCAGTTGACCTCTGTCAATGTCCTTTAATTAGAAAGATTGAGGTCCATGCTGAGTATAAAGTTGAACAAAACAGGTTTATTGGTTACAGTTCGCTTAAACAGGTTCTTCACAATCTTTAAAGTATTCATTAGATTAGTAATAACTTGTTTCACTCTTAACTCTCTTAGCTCTCTATAAGTTCCACACTCTTAACTGCCTACCTTAACTCCTCACTATACCACACTCTCTAACTCCCACAGACTAACTTACTTCAGACTCCTATCTCTGACTCTAACTCCCTAACTGACTAACTCACTCCCAAAAACTCTTCTTCTCTGTTTCACCCCTCCGTTCTGGTTTCTCTGGCTGTGCCTCCCAACAGCTCCCATTGGTACTGCAAATAATATCCTACATGAGCCAAAGCAGGGTGATTGCCACAGTCCTCCCCCCTTAATAAGTTTGGTTTATGAGGGGAAACCCATCAGTTTGCTCTCATAAAGAAACTGCTAAGTATATGCAAATTTAACAATAACTTGCCAATACTTATACATACCTTATAATACAATTTTCTCTCCATTACTATGTTTACTAAATCAAACTTACCACGTTATACATTTAAGACAATCAATATCGTTAAAACATTTGCATTTAACATAATTTTTTTCTCTAATCATTAAGTCTTCAAGACAAAGCGTCTACCACCACATTCAGGGACACTTAGACACTTCTGAATTCAAAATCAAAGTCCTGTAGAACCAGGGCCTCTCTGGTCAATTTACTACTGTTAGCTTGCATAGTCCTCATCCATTTTAAAGGCAAATGATTGGTGCAGAGAATGAATTTCCTTCCCCATATATAAGACTTTAATTTCTTCAGTGTCCAAACGATGGCTAAACATTCCCTCTCGATGGTCGATAAATGTCTTTTGCTAGGTTGGGGTTTTTTGCTCACATACATTACTGGATGTAAAGTACCACTTCATCTGATTAGCACAGTGCAGCTCCAAGTTCAACGTTGGACTCATCAGTGTAGATGGTGAATTCCTTGGTGAAGTCCGGTGCAACAAGCACAGGCTTCAAGGCTGTCTTAGGACGGTTGAAGGCATGCTGGCACTCTGGAGTCCACAAGATGTTCTCCACTTGCTTCTTTTTGGTTAAATTTGACAATGGCATGACTATTTCACTGAAATTGGGTACAAATCACCTATAATATCTGGCTAGCCTCGATCTCTGTTAAGAATATACAAAAGAAAAAAGGGGGGGAGGAAGCTGTGGTGGGCTGGCACTCCCAGAATTCTGGCTGGGGAATTCTTGGGCATTGCTGGGAGCTGGGAGTCCAAAACAATGTATGGCACATCCCTAGTGACCAACAGTGGCAAAACAAATGTGGTGCTTTTTAAAAAAACAATTGAACAATGGAATATGGCAAACTCTCCCTCTATAAAAGTGTCTGTTTATATACACAAAAATCACAGTTATCTTTTCTTATACAGCCAGAAGATTTTCACCAGATTTGCAGATTTTTTGGGAAGTGGACTAACTTAAAATGTAGGGTATATAGAGACCATTTTGAGGGCACTTGGGGACACCCTCATTATTATTATTATTATTGCCTGTGGAGCCACGTGATACACCATTCAATAGATTTTTATTAATTCAAAATGTAAGTTAAAAGTACTCTACAGTGAAATACTGGAAGGAGAGAGAATACCAGATTCTTGGAAACATTCATTAATAACTGTTATCCCAAAGCTCAATAAAGATTTAACAGATCCAAGTTCATATAGAACTATTTTACTATTAAATCAAGATGCAAAGATTTTTACTGCAATACTTGCAAACAGAATGAATAAGTTTATTATAAAATATATTAGAGGATCAGAATGCTTTTTTAAAGGGTAGACAAATGGAGAATTTAGGAAGGTCTTGAATATTATATGCAATATAGAAAAAGATAAACTGAAGCCAGCCATTTTGTCATTAGATATATTTAAGGCATTTGACTGTGTGGAATGGCCAACATTAAAGATTTTGTTTTGGAAAGAAATTTAGGGGGATAATTTATTTATTTATTTATTTATTTAATTTATATGCCGCCCACTCCACCCAAAGGTCCCTGGGCGGCATATAAATTAAATAAATAAATAAATAAATAAATTATCCCCCTAAATTTCTTTCCAAAACAAAATCTTTAATGTTGGCCATTGTATCTGGAGAATACCTCTGTAGTAATAGTTGGGATGACAGAACACATAGCTCTAGGCCGAGGTACTAGACAAAGTTGCCATCCTTCTCCAGTTCTGTTTTGTTTGATTATTGAAATGTTAGCAAATGTAATAAGGAATGATGACTGAAGGTATGGGGGAAAAGAATAAAATAAAGATTAATCTATTTGCTGATGATTCCTTGTTGACAGTGAAAAATCCATTAGAATGTATAGATAAAATTAAAATTCATTTGGAAAAATTTGGAAAAATAACTGGATTATGCGTAAATTGGCAAAAATCTGAAATAATATTGTTTAATCATAATGGAGTTGAACAAGAAAGGTTTGTTGAAAAATATGATTTAAAAATATGTAAATAAATTAAATATTTAGGAACAGATCTAGCAAAAAAATTCAGAAAATAAAGGAATATAACTATAATAAACTAAAGGAAGTGATTAAAAAGAAATTACAGGAATATGGTAATTTTAAGCTATCTTGGTTTGGAAGGATTGCATTGATAAAAATGAAAACCTTACCAAAAATTATTATTTTTATTTAGAATGCTACCAATACAGTTAACAGAGGAGGATTTGAAATTGTGGCAAGGAATGAATAATAAGTACTGTAATGAAGGGAAGAGATCTAGAAAAAATAAAAAGTATTGGTATAAAACAACAAAAAAGGTGGCATAGGTTTACCAAATTAAAAAAAATATTATTTGGATGACCAATTGAGGTTTATTGGGGACATTATATATAATCCAGAAAGGTTAATTTGGTGGGAAATGGAATAATCAGGATTACAGGCAGATATAGAAAAATACCTATTTGGTATAGTTAAGAAAGATAAAATAAGTGAAATTAATAACCCATTGTTAAAGACATTGCTAAATATATGGTATAAGTGTAAAAAGAATTTATGTTCATTATACTCCTCACTCGGATTAGTGACGGAAACAGAGAATTTTCCTACCAATATGAAAGTGTATGTGGAATTATTTAAAGAAAAAAGTGATTAGATTGAAAGATTGGTTGTATAAAATGAGATCGATAGATCAAATGAAACAAATTCTTCAGAATAGGAGCATTTCATGGCTGAATTATATACAGCTAGAAAGCTGGACTAATGAATGGGTGAAGAAATATAATAAAGGTAGAGAACATACAAAGTATGAACAATTTTTATTATCCTATGAGGACATTCGGATGACTGACTCAGTAAAAGGTACTATGAGTAAAATTTACTTACTTCTTAATTTAGAGGAAGAAGAAAGTGAGAAAGAAGGATTGAAAATAGTGTGGGAGCAAGATATTGGAAAAAGAATAAATGAAGAACAATGGAGGAAGATATGGAAAATGAAGGTTTTAAGATGTACGTATATCAGTGAGAATAAGGGAATTTTTAAAAAACTTAGTTTAAGATGGTATTTAATGCCATTATAATTAAACAAAATTACTGCCAGTTATACGAATGTCTGTTGGAAATGTGAGAAAGAAATTGGCATGCACTTTCACATGTGGTGGGAATGTGAAAAAGTGCAAAGATTTTGGAAACAAATTTGTAAAAAATTAAGCTATGTACGTGAAAAAGATATAGAACCTAATGCTGAGATTGCTTTGTTATCAATATATGAGAATGTGGAATATGACAAAATGACTAAAGATAACCAATTTATTAACAGCAGCTAGACTGATTATAGCTAGACAATCGAAATAAAAAGATTAATTACAAATCGAAGAATGGTACAAAGAAATATGGAATATAGCAATAAATGATAAATTAACTTGTAATTTAAAGCTTAAGAAAGGAGAGCTAAAAATAATTTTTATGAAATAGGGGGTAGATTTTTTGGAATATGTGTTAATAAGAGGAAAAAGGAAAGCTCTAAATCAGGGGTTTTAAACTCAATTTACCTGGGGGCCACTAGAGACAGAGTCTGGGTGAGGCTGGGCCGCATCAGATTTTCCGCCAAGTGGAGCAAGAGCCCGAGGAAGCCGCCCAGGAGTTTCCTTAGCTGACAGACAGGTGGGCTGGCTGGCAGGCTGCAGTTCTGGATGGAAGGTGCAAGAGGTGCTGTCTTGGGAGAGAGCCGGCGAGCGAGGCAAGGCTTTTTTTTTACTCTTGACAGCAGAGGATGTGTGGGTGCTTTGGGGGGCAGCCAAGGCGAGGACCACAAACTATCATCTGGGGGGCCGCAAATGGCCCCCGGGCCGCATGTTTGAGACCCCTGCTCTAAATCAAGAATCAATACAGTTTTGAAGGAGGAGGAAGAGGAGGAGGAGGAAGAGGAGGAGGAGGAGGAGGAGGAGGAGGAGGAGGAGGAGGAGGAGGAGGAGGAGAAGAAGAAGAAGAAGAAGAAGAAGAAGAAGAAGAAGAAGAAGAAGAAGAAGAAGAAGAAGAAGAAGAAGAAGAAGAAGAAGAAGAAGAAGAAGAAGAAGAAGAAGATTACAGCAAGAGGTCCCGCAAACAGTGGTGGGGTACACAGTTAAATTGTATTTTAGTTTATGTGTTGTATGTTTTTTGTTTATGTTATAGTTATAGAAAATTAAAAAAAAAAGAAATGTAAGTCAGTGTTTTGACTTCTGCCATAATTATATGGATGGAGGTTTGCAGATATTCATTAATCAGAAGCTATGCTGGCTGGATATTTCGGGAGCTCTACACCTTAGGAAAGCTGGATGAGTACAATGGAGTGTGGGCACAGAGAAAGGAGAAGGTACTGGGGAAACCATGGAAGGGGATTTTAACCTGGACACCCCTATACAGTACAGGAGTGTGTGCATATGCATATGTGCATGCATGCATGCTCTCACATGCTGAATTAGCATTAAAATGAGAATTAAAATGGGTTTTACAGAAAGTGAGAAAAGTCAGAGTCTTGCATCACCTCATAGAAAACATCTACATTTGTTATATCTTGCTTATCAGATGTATTGACTCCATTTAAAAAAGAGAACAAAATAAAGACATGACCACTGGATAGAAGAAACATGCCAGTTTCCAATTTTTCTAACATTTTTTAAATAAAATATTGAAGACCTTCAAAAAAAGAAAATATAAATGAAGTGCCATCAAAATCTTCAGTATACTCAGGAGTCAGTATGCAGTTGCACAGCTGCTAAATAAGTAAATATGTTCTGTTTAAGTTTTCTAAACATAGGAAGGGGGGAACTGCTCTTTTCACATTTCATTAACATTTCACAGCCACCTAGAGTGGTCTTTTAGACCAGATGGGTGGGGTATAAATAAATAAATAAGTAAATAAGTAAATAAGTAAGTAAATAAATAAATAAATAAATAAATAAATAAATAAATAAATAAATAAATAAATAAATAAATAAATAAATAAATAAATAAATGTGGACTCCTGAGCAGAATTCTAAATAAACTAAAGAATGTACTTACATAGCAATATTACAATTGTTCATTTACAGTGGTGGCTCGCTTCACGATTGCCATGCATTACGACAAAACCGCTTAATGTCGATCGCAAAATGATGGTCTGAATGGGGGAATTTCGCTTTGCAATGATCGGTTCCCTGCTTCGGGAACCGATTCTTCGCAAAATGATGTTTTTCGAACAGCTGATTGGTCAAAATGGCCATCAGGCGATTAAAATGACTCCCCGCTGTGTTTAGGGGCGGATTCCTCGCTATACAGACAGCAAAAATGGCCGCCGTATGGAGGATCTTCACTGGACGGTGAGTTTTTATCCCATTGGAACACATTGAACGGATTCCAATGCGTTTCAATGGGGTTTTTATTTTCGCTTTACGATGTTTTTACTTAATGGCGATTTTCCTGGAACTGATTATCGTTATTAAGCCAGGCACCACTGTACTTTGGAAGAGATCTATTATATCACTGAACACAGACTTTTTAATTAGTATTCTCCTGAAGAACATTTGTGTTCAAAAGACACTGGGAGATTTCAAAATCATTGCACCACCTGATCAAACATAGAAGCTAGACATGCCTAAGGACCAAACCATGTGTTCCATTGGAGCGCCATGTGATTATTTTTTTTAATAAAAGCACCTGAGAGGTGTGGGTGCATAAATGTGCATGTAAAGGAGGAAGAGCTCTGTCCTTTTCTCTCTGCACTGCAACTATGATCCAGATCCAGGGTTGTTAGTACTAGCAAGGCTGGCCCTGGCATCTTCTGGCCTGAGGCAGCAAAGGAAATGGTATGTTCCCCATTCTTGGCTTAAAAGAGCCATGGTACCTACCCAATGCCAAGCACATTGTTTTGGGAAAGGAGGCAGAAACTCCTCAAAATTTGCCATTCCCCATCTCTAGCAGTAAAGATGTTGTAATAATAAATGGAGCAAATGACAACTTGCCCTATCTAGTACAATCTAGATGGATCTTTCTCTGTGAAGGGAAAGAAAACAAAAACAATCTCCTTCCCCATGCTTTGTTTAAGCCACTTAACAATCCTCAGAAAGGGAAACTTCCTCCTCATTCCCTCAGAGAGAGGAAGGGAAATGAGGTTTTAAATTTTGTTTTACTTGTTGCTAACTGACACAGTGGATCAGAAATGTATTGAAGGGGATTTTTTAAAAGACCTGTCAAAGCATTGTTATGTGTTAGCAGCAATTAAAATGAAATGGAAAACTCCCTCTACCTTCCCTTCCATGGAATAAAATCTGGGAAGACCCTTCCTTGTCTAGTTGGCAGAAGTGACTGGGGTGCCAACTGCAAATGGGGTCAAACATGTTTAATGTTTACATGTTTAACATTTTTATAGGTCTCATGTTTTAATTGTACCTGTTTTATTGTCCGTCACCTATAATTCCTTTCCTGGGACAAAGGCAGGTTATAGACCTACTGAGTAATAAATAAAATATGAGACCCAAGAGCCAAGGTTGGGGAACCACGGGCACTCCAGATATTTTAATTTAGGTAAACATTTGTGGTGAGTTTTTTCTTTCTTTCTTGTTGTGGGTTCCCTTATTAGCCAATTGACCCACATTAGCTGGGTTTCACCCAATTTGGGAGGCATTTGCCATGCCTTTGCTGTTTCAGCCTCCTCATTGCTTGTCCCACCTGTGTGGTGACATAGGGAACCAACACCACAGAAGGCCACCCTTGAGCTCAGGTTTGATTTGGAAATTTCAGTGAATGCTATGCTGGTGATCTGGCAACCCAGCTTAACCCTGCCACCGTTTCTCCCCAAACCCTGGTTACCTCGATTTATGTCTTCCACATGGATGAGTCTAACTGATCCGTGCATGTAGCCACTCTGGCTGGTTTATTAGGCAAGAGTGGAAGTTCTGGAGACCACAGCTTGTTTGATATGATGCAGAGAGCTGTGGCTGTTGAAGATTCAGGCCCCAGTCAACCACTGATTCCCTAATGTACCACAGTCTGTTCTTGCTGTCTTCCTATTAAATGTCTATTCTGGCAAACTAAACAAGGAAAAGCAGTGCCAATTAACAGCTGCCCTTTTATGGCCTAACAAATAGCATTCCAGCTTCTCTTTGGCACTGGCTTATGTGCAGAATATATTTAATTTCACCACTCCAAAATGAAACCATTGACACCTATTATCTTTCCATACTTTTGTCCCAGAGTATTCAAATCATAGAGCCATCTGTGGTATCTGTGGGAAGAAAATCTAACTTCAGAAATGAGGCAGACTTTTCTGGGCTATGTTCCCTTTTGAATTTATTACATTCTGAGGAGCACATTTCCTGCTATCTGCTGGAGTTATTCATGAGCCATTTGTGGTTCCATGCGTAATTTCTATCTTCTAAAAGGGTACACAAATCTGTGATTATATACAGTTTGTTATATATTATGCTTACATTTTTGGCCATGAAATCATCTGTGCATATTGTACATTTTGGAACATTTCGCTCTATTAAGTGGATTTGTGCTGCATGTAACGTAAGTTGCTGAGGAGGAAAAAGTCCTGAAGTAGAGGAGGTGGTAGGTAGAGAATTCCTGTTTAAAACACCTTGAATGATCCAATGTTCTCTAATATTTCAGATACTAGTTTTCAAAATTGTTATATAAAAGTATGTATGTGTGTGTGTGCTTTTTATATGCATTCACAAAATCATACACAGAGAGATTGTAGAAATCTCATACCTCTACCTATATCTGTATGTATACATTTTGCAGCACCCTTTTACTGCCACAAAGCAAGCATCATTTGCAAAAGTAGACTATGTCTAGATGGGCGGCATATAAATGCAATAAATAAATAAAATAAAATAAATAAATAAAAGACATTTCTCCTTGGCTCTCAGCTGCTGCTTTCTTCAGATCAGCTTTGGTGAGTCAAGAGGTGAATACACAGAAAAAGCATAAATCAGACACTCTTTGGGGGGATGTACAGAAATGTAGCAGCAGTAGCAGGAGGGCAGGTAAAAAAGGAGAGTGATTAAGGAAGCATGAAATCAAAGTGACAAAGAAACAAACAGTGCTGGAAAGAAGATCCATTTTCCTTAAGCAGCATTTGCTATGCTCTCTGAATTTAGAAGATAATTAGCTTGCAGGATTGGGTCAGTAACAAGTTTGCTTCTGCTAGTAAAACATATCTCCTCCTGGATAGGCAAAAGCAGACTAAAAAGCTAAAAACCTTCCTTCAAATGACTCCTTTCAATATTATTTTGTATGTTACATTCATTGAAGGGAGGTGTTCCATTCACATCTGCAAAATTTATATTCTCATACCACAGCTTGTAATGCATGCCGCTTATATATGTAATCAAACATACATACTGGTAGTACATGTGGCATAATATGTATGATTTTATAATGTTTTAAAGCATATCTATGCATGTCTGCCTCATTATTATAGTATATCCAACTGGCCTGGGATTAAGCAGTTCTGGAAAGTGGGGAGTAATTTATTTTACAAATCCTCCATTCTCTCTTCTCAGCCAAGATTTCATTGCTTACATGTTTATCATATTTTGACTATGTCCAAACTACATTTTCAAGTAACAATAATACAGTTTTTTTAAAAACTAGGCTGGTGACAAAGAAGTCCCGAAGTTTATCTGGAGCCAAAATTTATCGGCTGGGATTCATAGTTTAAATCTATCCTCAGATTATCACCCTACTCTTATGTATGAATCACGTTGTGATAATTAACTTTGCATTTTCTAATCTATGTGTATGAAAAATAATTCAATTGCCATTAAAATATACACTTTATATACACATCCTGCACACTCATTATTTGAAGCTGCAATCCTCTATATCTTGTGGAATACACTCCAGCAGACTCAGTGGAGCGTACTTTTGAATAGGCATTATAGGATTGCACTGTAAACTGAATGTAGCAGGAGAGACAAAGATAAGAAAATATTTGGGTAGCATGTATTATATATTCCATATCTCTGCTTCTGTCCAGTTTGAATCAGTGGCAGTGAATTGTTTTATACACCATCCCAATGTACTTTTAAAAATAGAGAAAATGTTGAGAGGGTATTCAAAAGTCATTATTGCAACTATAAATGGTTTCCTTAAAAAGCTAGTAGTTTCAGGGCCGAGTAAACACTTACACACTTGAGTAACTTTTCTCTCATGTATTGTCCTGTGGACTTCAGACATTTGGTATCTGTCAGGAGAAGAGTCTAGATTATTAGTATGAAAATTCAGTAGAATGCTTAAAAATAAGCTTTCTGACAGAGTATGAATAGTGTTACATTTCAGGTGTTTTATGGTTTTCAGACGAACAGAAAACTTTTGAATAGTTGCTTTTCAGAGATCTTTCTCACTCACACTTGTAACAATGCGCGTCTCAAGCCACTCCAGATTTCGTTTGCTTTTTTGCTGTCTGCTTTTTTGTTTCATTTTACTAGAGAAAGACAAAATTATCTAGAGATAATAGCCTTCTCAAAGTCCCTTTATTAGGACTTCTGCAACTTACACGACCACATATCAGATAGTTGTTGAGAAGTGGCAAAATAGATAACATTTTCTGTTTAATGAAAATGTACAGAAATGAGACATGCCTACAATAGAAGCAGTATGTAAGCAGAAGACATTTGTGCAAAATGAGCTGTGCATGTGTTGTATAAAACCCCCCCACAAATAATTAAAATGTAGGAAAGCCCTCCATTTTCTAGACGAAATAAATGACTGGAGTGCCAAATGTAAACTGCGTCAAATATGTTTAATGTTTACATTCTCAATGTTTTTATAGCTCTTGTATTTTAATTGTACTTGTTTTATTGACTTATAAGTCACCTAGAGTTACTTGCCTGGCATGATCAAATAAATGGATAATAAATGAAATCAAATAAATGATTAATAATTAATATTTGAGATCCTAAGGCCAAGGTTGGGGAATCCATGGTGCTTCAGATGTTTTGGCCCCACCTGCCATTGTCAAAGGTAAATAATGCTGGGAGTTGTTGTCTGAAATATCTGAAAGGCCCAACGCGACCCTCTCCGGGCCTAAATATTACTATTAAATCCCATTGCCCATTCAGAGGTAGAAGTCTATATACATACTGAGTGAGCAGTTCCTGTGCTGTGAGCCTGATTTGCAACCTCCGTTGGGAGAAAAGAAAAGTAGGACCCAGGATCTCTTCCACGGAAAGATAGTTGGATAAATGGAGTTGCTGACACAAGTGCTGACAGTCTGGCTGACTGAAAGTTTCACTGTGTGCACTTATGCGTGCAAAAGAAGTAGAAGGTAGAATCTAGATAAAATGACTGTGATTTCTGCCTTATGTTCCTGTGCCAGGTAAGAGTGCAACACATATGTAAGATCAATGAAGATTCAATTCTTTAAAAAAACGCACACACGCTGGTTTATAAATGTGAGATATTCTGAATTATGTACTCACGATTCAAAATGCCAGGAAATGGCCTGATATTGCTAGACAATATTGTGCCCACCTTGCCAGCTGGAAAAAGGATGCCAAACTTTACATAGCAGAAGACAGCTTGAATGTTTGTGGCATCCATGTCAGCAGTCAAGAGTCTACAGGATGTGCTCAGCACCATTTCTTCTGGGCATTTTGATACCTATAGAACATGTTAAAAAACAGTCCTGGCAATTGATTTCTTCTTCTTTGGGTGAGAAGTATATCTAGCTATTTTTAGAGTATCTATTTTAATTGTATTTTAATTCTTTTATCTTTTTATTGTATTCTAATTGTTGTAAGCCGCCCAGAGTGGGTAGAGTGGGCGGCATATAAATTAAATAAATAAATATAGCTTATTTTAAAAAGGAGTTACATTTTCGGAATTCTGGGATTTTCCCCTGCTCGTCGTCTTTTTGTGAATGGTAGAGAGCAATATTGAAGCAGATTGTCTCTAATCCGTAGCTGGTTATTCACAAAACCTGAACAAAACTTACTGGAAAAGACATCAATGTTTGGAGGAAGCAATAAAAAGAGAGACCAACCTATCATGGAATGCTATTAATTTGCAAGATCTGAGCAGAGCTGTTAATGAATGGACATTAGGGAGGTCATTAACTCATATAGTACCACACAGCAGAAGTGACTTAATAGCACATAATATCTTTGGAGGTGTTTTTTTTTAATTACCTAGCAATACAGGCACCAAAACTTTGCTAACTTCAAATAAGACTATCCCTAGCTATAAAGAAAATTAGTAAGTTCACATCTTAAACAAATAAGCTTCTGAATATTTGTTCCATTTTCTTTTTAAGGACACTTTAAAAAAATTCAATATCTGTATTTTTTTAAAAATCATATTATTTTTGTTTCTCCATTTTACAACCAAACACAGAACCCCCTTGCAAACATGATTCTGATAAGGCTGTTGGCCAGAAAGGAGTTTTAAAATTAGGTAAATCAGCTAACTGCATCCTGATTGACAGGGTAAAAAGTTCAAATTGCACCAGAAGTGGAGTTGATTTCCCCTCTGAAAACATATGTGAGGAGACTGGTCTCAGAAATCCTGAGAAAATGTTTACTGATGTCAAAATATCTTCCTTTCTGGAGAACTGTCAATCCATTACTTTCTTAAAAGTCAAGCTATATTTTTACTCTTTAAAGGAAACCTGTCTTTTAAAGCTGTTTCTGTGACTCCCTAAATTTCTACACTTCTCTCTAATTATTTCCCTCCCACCACCTATGAATGTATTTGATTATTTCATGAAGCTTCTGCTGGCCTGTACCACACATGCTCAATCTTGCAACAAAACTGAATGTTTTTCCCTTTTGAAAGGCCTTTTTTCAGGATCAGTATTTCAGGCCTACAGCCTGGATTCTTTCCAAATAAAAAAAGGTGGTAGGGCCAACCATTCACTTTAAAACATAAGCAGTTTTGGTCTTTTCAATTTATGTGATCTGTTTTAAACTGGGGGCCATTTAGGGTTGCCTATTTCTGAACAAGGGGGTATAAAACAGTTTTACATTTTAAAAAATCATAATTTGAAAACCTTTTGCTGAAACATTACCAAATTTGGCACAGAGCAGGAACAGATAATCTGCTGCAACTATGGCAGATCTGATGTTGATATGAATCACAGTTTAAAATGTATGATTTTTTTGTTTGGGCTGCCCTCGTTTTTATAATTGCCTTATAGCAGCACAAAATCATTGCTGCACTATTGTGCGATAATAATCAGTGGTGGAGTAATCTCTTGGTTCTCTGTGACTATCTTTTCAACTCTATGAAGATTTGAAATTTTAAGCTAGGCAACACAAGCAACAATAAGAATAATACAAACACAGACCAAACTAGATAACCACATACACATATGCCTGCTGAGTTTCATGTGGCACCAGTGTTCCAAAACAGAGGTTGCTTTCATAAAGACCCCGCAAAAGTATCCTCGACCCAAAAAGGAGGGCAACTCTGTTTGTTTTCTTTTGTAAAATGATCCAAGGCATCAAGAAGTGATCCAGTGAATACTCTCCTCCACATTCTCTCCTTTTGCTGATCATACTCCTATTTTTTATTTCTTATTTCCTTCGAGTTTAGTGCAGGATCACCTTTGCACATACTGTATAACTTTTTTTTTAAAAAAAAGGAATGAAAAAAGAAGCAAGCAAAACAAAATGAAAGATGATGCCATGGAATATGTTTATTTAAAAACCAAGCTGCTTTATGACAAACCATAAAAAGGAAGTCAGAGGCAGGACTAGAGGAAGGAAGGAAGGGAGGGCACCTACGAACACCCCCCCCCCCAGCTTGCAAAACTGACTGCATGGGGAGAACCTCATTTGAATCCTTCCAGAATGAAAAAAATAGAAGGTACCCAACAACAAAGGGAAAAAAAAGCTGGGATGGAAGGAAAAAAGCCCCAGATGGATTCAAATAAGCCTTTGAGTCGTGCAGCCAGTAAAAAATATTTTGAATGCCCCCAATTTTTAAGGAGAGCAAACCTGCGGTATTTGATGGTGTAGTCACACACTTAGTGGGGGCTAGAATTCTGATCATCCAAATCCTACTCCAACAACCACATCATATTAGTTTATTGCTTCTTAACGATCAAAAGCTTTTCAGCTTCCAGCAGAGATGCTTTCAGTTCTTCAGCACTAAAACAATTGTATAAAGAGCAAAGTGGAAGATGGTTATTCTAACAGAGACATAGCATCTCAGGGAAAGAGAAAAATGACCAGGGCAGTTGTTTCACCCTGCCCCGCCACCACTAATAAGCACTTCCCTCGCCGTCCTAGCACTGTGCTGAGTAAGCAGCCCGACAGCTTCTGAGGAAACTTTTGGTTTTAGCAAATCTCCCATCTCCCCTGCAGCCCAAGGGGGGGGGGAGAGAGCTGCTGCTGGTTTTGGTGCAGGTGGGGGTGGTGGCAGCAGCTTCGTCTAGTGGGGGCTGCGTATGATCTCTAGGTGTCTATTACAGGATAATTAGAGAGGTTGTGGGCTGGTCTAATAACAGGCTTCTGCTTTGTTAAAGTTTGATCATAATAAAAGTTAGATGTCTTCACCAGCCTGAAAGGGAGGGGGAAGTCTGCCTGAAAAGCTAAGTAACCCTCTCTGAGGAAAAACAAGACAGAAGTGTGCCTTCTCATGAGTGTGTTCGTAGCCCCCCAGCCTCGCAGCTTGGGCATGCATAATGGGCCCATGACAGGAAGCTTAATATAAATACTTAATTGTAAACAACCACCTGAGCATTCTTAATGCCTGATTCATGTTCTAGGCATCCTGTCAGATGTAAAGGGATCTCCTAAATTTAAGTACTTCCCAAATTCCATGGGAGGGAGGAGCGAGAAGAAGAACATTATTTTGAAGACGGGGCAAACACAATTTAGAATAATCATTAGCAGGGAAGACATTGGCAGCTGAAATGGGAAAGGTAATTCAAGTTCAGCAGTGAAGCAACGTATCTTCCAAAACGGTTTCTGAAAAACATTATTTGAAAAATGGCAAGGTCTGGCAAGCTGGGCTGCTGCTTAAATGTGCCAGCAACGTCCTTCTCTTTATTTTTAATGCAGGATTTCAATGCAAAGGGGTTCCTGTATCATAAGTAGGTCCACTTTATTGCTCTTCAACAAATCCACATGCATTTATTCTGCTTAAAATATGATATAGGGCATTTTTTGTATTCCCATTTATCGCTTGCCAAGAAATAATTAAGAATAGGAGCTAGAAGATTAATTTTAAATAAAAAAATCTTCTCAAATGAAAATGTCAGGTCATAAAAATTCCTTTTAAATCATAACAGCATATAAATCTTTGAAATTAACCATGTAATTACAATGTCTATCAACTTCTACCTTGAGCTTTGAGCCTCTCTTTTTAATCTTCCATTCTTTTTTTAATGAATAGCTATTTTGAAATTAAAAAGTACTGTTCATTACACATGCCCCACTATAATAGGGTTTTTATCATATTTGCTCTATTTAAAAATACTTGCTACTTTGTAATTATTCACACGCCGATCTCTTCCTATATCGAGCAGAAAATAAAAAATGAAATAGAAGTCAAAGGTGCTTCAGAGCTGAATGATTTACACAATTCATTAAGGACGGTGATTTTTCAGTTAGCATCAGATTAAATGGTTACTTACTCTCAAATAGCCCTCGGGGAGTTGAATTGCTGGGTAGCAAACAGATTAAAGTTTGCATTGAAAGAAAAATTGAATTCAGAGGTAATCAATAGCATAATAGGGGCAGTGAGTGGTGCCTGCTGCCTGAAATGAAATTACCATATTTTTAATCTTAATTTTCCACTCTGTTTATCTGACAGTGTGGATGTGCAATCCAAACAGATAATGAGAGAGTGGGATATTGACACTGCTGTCCTCTGGAGTGCTTGTTTTCAGTGATTAAATGCTGTGATCTGTGATTACTTTGTGCAGGGATGTCAGAGCTGCTGGCCAGAGCTATGGGAGGGACACTAACTCAGCAGCTGCAGCTTCCCTGTCTCTCAGGCCCTAGTGTTTGAAATTCATTTCCTGCCTGCTCTAAGGCTGTAAGGGAGTGAAGCAGCTGGTTGGTGTTTTTTATTTTATTTTATTTTATTTATTTGGTGGTTGGTGGTGGTGGTGATAGGATAGGATCAGAAAATACAGGGTAAAATTATCTGTTTGTTTGGATACCTCTACAATTGCACAAAATGAGAGCAATCAATCTTTATTTCTCCTGATCTCCCCCACTCCAAAAAAAAAGCCATTTAATTAGATCAATATGTAGAGTGCCTTCTTTACGAGCCAACTATGTTCATTTTCCTGCAAGCCTTGCAAGCCGTGGGGAGGGATGAACTGCCGTTAACTGGCAGAGAAGCAGATCACACTAAGGAAACTTCAGAGTTGAAGTGAGTTATCTTTGTTAACATAAGTGGATGAATATTTGTAAATCAAAGTGTGATTCCATGAGATCCAGCAAAGTAAATTGGTATTGATATATGTAGAAAGAGAAGCATAAATTTCATCAAGAGGCAGGCATAATTCTTTTGAGCGGCAGGAAAAGCAAAAAAGAAGAAGATTGCTTTATGTTTAAAGGGTAGAGGGGCAGAAGGTGTTGGAACAGAAAATTGAAGAAACAAGGGAAATATTAATATATATGAAATAGCAGGACCTTAGTGGATGTTTTTTACACTTTGTTTTTATAGCTTGATAGTTTATTGAATGATTTAAATGGGATTGTGTATAATCATATTCCTTGTTACAAGTGATCATTCAAACTGTGCCACTGTATACCAGAATAGAGGCAGGAAAAAGAGGAAATGGGACAAAATAAGTCTTATAGCAGTGGCCACAAGGGTCATAGAAATGCAGCCAAACAGTTGTATTATGTTTGTTTCTCATTAAAGGTGTGGCTGCATTGGAGAGCTGGATTGGAACAATTCGGCTTTGCTGTGATTTGATTTGCAGCTTTTATGATGTCTGAAATTGCAAACAGTGCTCACATCAGGGCTGCAGATTGATCCAGGAGTTCACCATTCATACTGGTTGTCATGTAAGTTGTGTTTGAGCCCACAACTCCTCCTGTTCTTTCCTTCCTTCCTTCCTGGTCCCACTTGTGCTGATACTTTGAAGGAAATTGTTACCTACCTGGGAATGCCTGCACGATGCAGTGAGACTTTTCCCAAGTGTCAGGGTGAAGTGGCTGAAATTCCCTACTGAACTTTTTTTTTTAGCTGCACATATAAGGATCCTACCCAGATGGGGTAGGATTCTTATATGTGCAGCTAGGAAACAGCGACAGGAGAGGTTGATGGAAGTGTTGGCTGAATGCCAGGATATTTGGGGGGTGGGCGGGAGAGAAGAGTTGCGAATGTCTCCTGATATGATTCAGAAGGATCCAGAGAGGGGGTATTTGCCAGAGCAAATGTATCGAGCATTGTTTGTAGACAAGACAGGTAGAACTTCCCTGACTCTTAGCCAAGAATCCTCTATGTAGATCCTGACCACTTAAACTTCTGACTACTACATTTCTGAAAAAGCTTTCAATAGAAATAGAAAAATGTGGAAAAAGTACGTCATAATTTTAGAATACAGAACATCAAAAGTCAGAAAGATCATTTTGTAAAATACATCATGAGTCAAAACTCAGAATGATTCCATTTGTGATCAACCCCTTCCCACCACTCATTGGTTACTGCCTTTCCTTACTTTCAAGTTGTCATGAGTTCACCTGAAGAAGATCTGGAATCTGTGGGGTTAATTACAGTTGAGGGAAATGCTGGGCAATTAGAAGCACAGACAGCTGAATCACCACCAGATTCTCCTCCCCCAGTAGCCAGAGTGAGGGCTAAACTTCCGCAAAGACTCATGACACAAAGGTCAGAGGATCGCATGAATGCTTCCCACAGGAGCATCAGGTCTACCAGTCCTGAGTTTTAACCAGGATGGAAGGCTTCTAGGAGTTCAATGACTGTTTTGCTATATAATCTGCACCCAGAAGGCTTGGAAGCTTGTGGAAGCAACAAGTCAACACTCTGCACTTTGGCTTGCATCCACGCTCCTGCTTATCTTGGACCTTGTTTTCTGGACCTTTGGCTGTGGACTCTGACTTCTGACTACAATTTGTGTTTTGGCTTTGGCATTTTGGTATCTGCTTTGTATTTTCTGGACTTCTGATATTTGACTGGCTTATTGGACTTTTGCCTGTTGAAACGCCCTGGGAATGTGACACAAGTCACTAATGCAAGAATTGCTGCTCTCTAGTGACATAAGTTAGTTTAAATTAGTTTAAAACTATATGTCACCAGAAATCAGTAATTTATGCATGTGTGGCTTGAAAATAAGGGATGAGTTGAGTTGTGGGAAGGGGATAATCCGAAACAGAATCATTCTGAGTTGCGAATCATGGTGTATCTTGCAAAACTACTATTCAGACTTTTGCTGTCCTATATTCTGAGACTATGAAGTACTGTATATACTTGAGTATAAGCCGTCTCAAATATAAACCGAGGCACCCAATTTTACCACAAAAAACTGGGAAAACTTATTGACTCAGATATAAGCTGAAGGTGGAAAATGCAGCAGCTACTGGTAAATTTCAAAAAAAAAAAATAGATACCAATAAAATTAAATTAATTGAGGCATCAGTAGGTTAAATGTTTTTGAAGATACTGCCCTTCTGAGCTGCGAGACACACTTCACTGCCTGCGGAGGGAGGATTCATACGGGATGCTACACTTATCTACTGTTCTACTGCTGCATAACAAGATGGAGGGAGACGGAGGATGGCAGAGGAAGGTGGGTGCATAGGATATGCAGGAGAATGAGGATGGGAGTGTCCTGGAAGTGGAAATGCAGTGTACTTAACCCAGGTCATTGAACCACCCACAGAGGCTGCAGGCCCCTGTAGATGAGCGGCGGAGTCTGGAGAACACCCGAACTGCAGGGAAGAACATGTAATTTTGATGCTGACTCAAGTATAAGCTGAGGGGGTGCTTTTTCAGCAAAAATATGTGCTGAAAAGCTAGGCTTATACTCAAGTATATACAGTACTGTATTTTCCATGTTATATTTCTATAGAATTTTCTTTAAATGAGAAAGCAGCTTCACAGCAAATCTTACTCACAGTGCTTTGCTTTTGCATTTTCCTCTCCCCCCACACATCATGCCCACCCAGAAGTGGCTTCAGGGAGAAGAGGCTTTGTGGAGATTGGTCAATGCTGGAGCCACAGACACCCCCCCATCTTTACAGCAATGTTTGCAAGGTAAAAAGCCAGATCAAATCCTCGCATCATGAAATATTTGTAGCAGCAAAGGGAAAAAAAGCCTGTTTGGCAACAAGTCCCCTGGTATTTGACCATGTAATTGCCTTGTAAATCACTGTACATGATAAACCTTATATGTTCTTTTATTTCTTAATTGAGGCAAATTATGAGTATAAGAAAAACTAGGTATAAAGCAGTGCTTCCAGCATGCAACAAAATACACAGAGCAGCCTGCTAAGACATTTTTCTTTTCCCAAGGTATCATACACAGAGTTCCTTTCCTGATTTGTTATTCTTGTTACAGTCATGGGCAGCTTGCTGAGTAGTGGTTTATTGAAAGTAACAAATTCTGAGTTGAAAGTATATACTGTATATAAAAGGAGAGATTCCATGCAAATACTGTATCCTATCTGTTTGTGTCATTCTGTTAGTTTCTCCTCTTAATGGGAATAAGTACTCACACACAAATTTATTGCCCTTCATGTGGAAAAATGAGGAGGCACCATCTGAGAGTTTCAAATTAGCATTTGATATAGGCAAAAAGCTACTGGTTTATACTGTGAAAAAATGATTTGCAGTACAACTAATTTTTTCTGGACAGCAACAATGCTGGCTGTAATATTTTGGGGATAGCAGTCAGAAGAAGAAGAAAGCCTAATTTGCTTTTAAAATAGTAGTGGCTTTTCCACTAGGTGAGCGAGGTAAAAACTGAAACAAACTCAATCACCAAGATAATATGAGTTCTTGTTAGTAAGACATCAGAAGCCAATTTATGGAAAAACACTCCTTTGTTACACACAGATCTACCTCTTCTGATATCACAAGGTCTCACCCTCTGGTCTCAGGCAGTGGGAAGCTGCTGGCCTGAAAATGACAGCTGATCTAGTAGTAGTAGTAGTGATGGTGGTGGTGGTGGTGGTATAATGTGCTGCCAAGTAAATTCTGACTTATGACAATCTTTTTCAGGGTTTTCTAGGTGCAGAATACTCAAAAGTGGTTTGCCTTTCCCTTCTGGGGGCACTCTGGGATTGTGCAGCTTGCCCAAGGCCACACAGGCTGGCTCTACTCACAGGAGTGACTGTGGAGAATCAAACTGCCAGCCTTTGTTTCTGCAGCCAGATACCTAAGGAAGTGTTTGGAAACTCAAGGCTTCCGAATCTCTGACAAGTCACTTGTTATTGTTGTCTTTGCTGTGGAAATGTGGCATATTTTTTTCGTTTCTGTATGTATATTTTTCTTTAATCACCCCGCCAAAAGGACTACACCCTCCACCATGATAGTTGGGCATGCTTTACACACTGCTGACCGATGATATTTTAACCGTTATAAATGTAGGTGTGGTAGAAGGAAAGAGTAAAAAGTAGCCTATAGTAATAAGGCTACATTACTTAGCTAAATTTGTAAAAGAGTGATTAACCATGTATTAGCCATGATTTTTTTTGCTTTTTGGAAGACAGGAGGGCCTGGCGTGCTCTGGTCCATGGGGTCACGAAGAGTCAGACACGACTTAACGACTAAACAACAGCAAGCCATGATTTAGGATCCAAATTGCTTTCAAGCATCCCACAGGTAGGCAAATGTATTCAGCACCGAGAAAATTATAAATGCAAATGTATCGTCCTCTGTCCCTGTTACCTCTGCTTCATCTGTATTCACAATAGGCTTCACGATTCTGTTATCACTAAATGTTTTCTCAACTTTTATCAGGAGTGGACTTTAAATGCTGGTCTTTAAAGCTTCAGAATACTGGTGATAATAAATAGTTATTAAACTGGAGAGTGGTTCAGGGAATTCCTGGGCTTGTTTTGACTCTTTTCCAGGATCAGTGGAATGTCAGAATTTAAAGACTGCAAAATGCCTTTCTTTGTCTTTGTACCCATGGCTGCCATTTTTACATGCATCACATCTTAGAAATTATACCCCAAAGGAGAAGGCGGTCCAGACTCGATCTTTTTCATTTCACCCTGTAGACTCTGATATGCTGTCATTCTTAAAAAAAAAATAGAGAGAGATTTGCCCCCTCTGTTTTTGCCCAAATGGTGACACAGAATCAAAAGAAGACCAAAAGAAAAACTATAGGCAAAAGTGTTATCGGATCTTCCAAGTGAGAGTATATTGAGTGGAAGGAACTAAGATAGGGTGAACTTTCATGGTGATGTCAGCTACCCTTGAAAAGAAGAATTTCCCCCTGGAGGCAAAGGGCATAACTAATAAATACCACTGTTTGCATATCTTTCCATTGTACAGGGATCTGAGAACAGCATCTGACTGAAGGATTCATGGAAAACAAATTAAGTCCCTTTTCTGATTATAATGACTCTCTCTCCCCCCCCCCCCCTCACCCCAGAACTGCACCACTCCTTTATGCTCTGGAATCAGGCAACTGTTCATTGTTCCAAGTGTTGAGGTCTGGAGCAGATTGAGTTGGGATTTATCAGTACAGTACTTGGCCCATCATATTTGAAATATCGGGGGGGGGGGAATCTAGAACACATGCAAAATAATGCCAAAAAGGCAACCTGTCCTCCCAGTCAAACACACGTAGAAACCCACAACAACAACAACAACAACAACAAAAATCTGGCACTTTTTAAGACTGACTGATTTCTCAGGGTGGCAGTAGGTCTATTAAAGTGCCACAAGTCTCTTTGTAAATTTCCTTACAATCAACTGATGTGGCTGACTCTGGGAATCTTATTCTGCACATGGAACAAGGCTGTAGTGTGGCTGTAGTGTAGTATACTTTGTCCTAACTGCAGCTATGGCCTACAATTTATGTAGTTTATATAGTTGCCTCATGAATGTTAAAGTAAGTACAGTATTTGCAGAGTCCAATTGTGCAGTGTCTGTGAGTTACCAGAGCCCATCCTTGCAGCATTTAGAATCGACTGACGAGAACTTCTGGATCAGTGGATTTGGTACTTCAGTTTTGGCACTTATTATTATTATTTTTTAAGGGTTTGAGCACCCTTATGATCAACAGTGTTCTAGGCATTGTATAGCAAAGCAGTTTCCATCTTCCTAAATTAGGAGGTGCTACTCTAGTCTTTGTCAATCTAGTTGTTCTGAGGTTAGACCAGTGATTTCCAAACTGGGGAGGGTGGGAGGGTCATGCCCCCAGGAGATATGAAGACATTTCAAAGAAAAGCTCAAAACTGTGAGGTGCTGCAGCATCTTCTGCATTAAACTTGTTTTGTTTCTCCTGTTTCTTAAGGAAAGATCATTTATTAACTTTTGTGACAAGAAAAAATATTTCTCACAATTACAAACTTTACTAAGTGTTTGTGTTTATTTTTTATTTTAAATTACATTTTTTAAATTGTTGTTAAAAAGGTTGGTAATGGGGAAGTAGGTGTGAGGATGTGTGAAGTTGTCTCAGGTGTAAGATTAAAAACTGTAATGCTTGATCATTGCCTCAAGAGTCCTCTAGACTCAGAGACCTCGGGGTGGGGTGGGGGAATCAGAATCCTATGTTTGTCCCAGCTGATATTTATCCCAATAAAGGATGAAACCAAGGATGAAACCAAGCAATCTCAGACAATCATATCAATATTCATCAATATTATATCAAATTATAAGTCTTTTCATTGCTGTAGTAATTCCAGACAATATTGGCTTGTTGCTTTCTACAAGCTTTATTTATCTACATTGTTTCTATGTTCCATGAGAACAAAATAACTTCCAAGTTGTAACATCCCAAAGTCTTACAGGTCTGAAGAACTGAAACTTTTGTATCTGAATATCTACAATTTCTTATAGTTGTAAATCTTTTGGATGGAAGTCACAACTGTAACTTTTCATAAGCTGCAAGGATGCATTTTTAAGATTTGTGCCTACAGTTATCAATAACATGATAATAGATATAGATAGTAGTAGTAAAATGAAGATAGTAAAATATGTCTGTCAGCTACCACAGTTGCTGCCATTCCTGTTAGGGCTTATATGTTGTGTTGTTTTAGCAACAGTGCACATTATTTAGCGAGGTCCTGTGCTGCTGCTTTAGCTTGGTGCAAGGCTCACCACCCCTCCACATGAGATGTGTTTTTTCTTGTGGCCTGTGCCCTGCTGCCAAGGGCTTATGCAACAAGAAGGCTCACAAGTCGCAGTGCTGCTGCTCCATTTGCTGAGTTCTTCCACGTTGAAGGAAGCACCCAATTGTATAGCAACTCTCTCCCCTGTTCCCTCTCCATGTGTTAAGCCTTCTGACAAAGTGGCATGGCAAAATGAAACACACCTTTGTACTGTACTGATCCAGGGAGTTCCAGGCTTTAAAACTACCTTGTACATAAATACCAAGTATTCATCGTGTCCTACGACTTGGTTCTCTGCTTCGAGAAGTGTAGCTGTTTCATGATACTCCAAAGAGCACAGAGACCTGGCAACTTTAAATGGGTATACCTTTTATGGCATCCTCTTGCCCAAAACTGGGAAAATCTGAAGGATCCTGGGGCTGCTCATGACCCTTTTTCCATCAGCCCAAGATGTCCACAAGTTGTAATCTTCTTTTCTTTTAGGATTTGATTATAGGAGAGTTGTAAGACTATTTCAGGTCTTAAAATGTGCAGAGATGTTGGGGACATTAAAATGGACAATCATAATGTAGGGGATTTCTGGGGGCACAATTGTCCATTTATCTGCTGGGTTTTTTTCCCAGTGGTATGTAGGGATTTTGGGGCTCAGGGAGCAGGCCTGAGACAAACTGGGAGCCTTGATAGGCTGCATGCATCACATGGACCACAGAATTCCCAACTCCTGCTTTTAACAGAGAGATGTATTTATCATAATATATTTGCATATTCAGGGAGCTGGTCATGACTTTTCTGTTTTGTGGAGCTTTGGGGAATGGTGGATGAATTCACTGAATCCATGCTGCTGGCTTTGTAGCAGTTCCCTTTGTGTTATTATATTTTCTCTTTTAGTAGTATTTATGCAACTAATTTATTTGTTGTTGCTACAATTCTACTTAACTTTGAGGACCAACGTGTTGAAAGTGTGCTCTACAAAGGGAAAACGTAAGTAATTATAGTCAGGAGAACAGAAATCTCTTGTTTTTCTTTTCTGACTGGCTATAAAAGTTATCTGTTACAGATGTTCAGAGAAAAAGGCCATGTAATAGCAAAAAAAAGAAGAAATAAAAATATATCAGTTCTTATCTGCTGCTCATCTGTAAATGTAAAGCTGTGTGTCCAGTGTTCTTTGATTGTTCGTGAGAGAACAATGTATATATATATATATATGCAAGAAGCAGGAATGGAGTAAGGCTCATCTGATTTGCCAGGTAATACAAAACCCAGAGGGAGGCGGGGCTTTGTTGCGGTGCTGCCAGCAACTCCAGAGAGGAGCTCTCTGGAAAAAGCTGGAACCCTCCGGCCCGGGATCCCCCTTTTGAAATGGGGATCAAAGGAGAGTCTAGAAGAAGTCTCTCTGAAGCAGATGGTGAGCAGCAGAAGGAGAAGAAAGGGAGGCAGACCCGGACTTTTTTCTTCTGAAGAAATCACCGTGCACGGACTGGAGCGGGCGCCATTTTTTGGCACTGAGCCGCGAGGAACCCTTTACCGGGGGAGAGGAGAGCAATCAATATAAACTAATAATATATAACAAGTAAGTAAGCCGAAGCCTCTGATTTATGAAACAGCCTCATTAAGCTGAAATAAGAATGAAAATATTTGGCTGAAAGAATAAATGCAGCGGCAGGTTTATCTTATCAGTCTGACTCAAAAGCGAAACTAAGCTTCTCTAAGTGAACTCTTAAACAACAGGCTGATTCTAAAGCCGAGAGTCTGAGATGGAAAAATAAATCTTATGTTTCTGGAGAAGAATCCCAGACAGCAACACCGTCTGACTGGATTTAAGAGACTTCGGTGGATGTAGTGTGGCTGGGATACGTTACTCTTTGCCTTCTCTGGACTTTGTGAACTATAAATAATAGAATCTGGTGGTTTTTGGGAGAAGGAGCTGACGTGGCCGACTGGACTAAGGAGCATTAAGGGGTTAATGAAGATCACAAGACGAGCTCCAAGGACAATCTACTGGACAGTTTGAGACTCTGTGACTGTTGTTTAGTTTGTCGGATTGCAGACCGCGTGTGAGCCTAATAATAGAAGCTTGCTGAACTCAGGAGAAGAAGAAATAACTGCGTCACGGTTCTAATTGATATTGTATTTGCTGGGCTAAAAGTTGATTTTTATACTACAATATTTGGACAAAGATTGGAGGGAGATCTAAGGGGAGGTTTATGATGAGGGGTTTGAATTGTTGATAAAATTGTGGAAATTGTGGAAGGATTTCTAGGGGGTGATTATTGTGGTATTTATACAAACCCCAAAGCCTGAGATGGACCCCAAAAATTCAAAAGAACAAATGGAGACTTGGTCTGTTCAATCCCAAAGTTCTGGAATAGTGGTGCAAGAAATAGAAAAGGAATGGCAGATTAATATACAAAGGCTAATATTAACAGGGTTCCAGCAAGTGAATGCAGGTCTTAGCAAATTAGAAGATTTGATGAAAGGGACGAAAGAGGGGACAGTAGATGCCAAACAAAACTTAAATGAAGTTGTACAGACTTTAGAATCGTCTGTATTAGACATGACACCAGGTAATATGAATGTAGTAGAGAGTTATCCAGTGACCCATGCAGCTTCCAAAATTAAAAAGCATTATGACAAAAATCTTAAGGAGGCAGAGATACTGAAACCAGACAATTTTATGGTGAAAATATGGGAAGTGAAAAAAATGGATATTCTGTCAGATGGGCTGAAAGACTGTTCAATTCAAAAAGAAACTGAACGATGGGATGTATTGTATAAATGGCAGCAGCTACCAGACAATGTTGGAATAACATAGAATAAAATTAAAGTTAAATGATAAGATAAAAGCAGGAGGGTAATCAAATTGTGAAAAAGCAAAAAGTTGATATGTATTAGTAATATGAATTGATTGGATGATGTTATACTTTATGCTCTCCTATCCCCCAAAACCATTTTCCTTTCCTATCCCCTCTTTCTTTTTGTACCCTCTATCCCTGTTCCTAAATAAATTTTTTAAAAAAAGAAAAAAAAATACAAAACCCAGACAAGGTGGAGTGTCTTTGCTGATCCTATGACACTTTATCATCCCCATCTGGATTTGACCCAGAAAGAGTCAGGCAGAGTGTGGGTGCATGAAGATAAGATGTAAGCAGGTACAATATGTGATATTGAAAAATGACGTTACTGATGATTAAGGCAACACTCTCAGTTTTGACTCCTTGGCTTTGTAGAACCTGTGCCAATATATGATAGCCTTTCAATGGGTCATTAAAAAAACAATTGGATTAATATTTGTTTCTGATATTTTGGTAGTTTGGTTGCTTTCTTTGATTCTGCCTTAATAATTACACTGTTGATTTTTTTAGATTTATGCCTTGTTCCTCTTTTTTTGGCTGCAGTCATATAACCTACTTACCTTGAAGTAAGCCGAGTTAAAATCAGTGGAGCTTACTTCTCAGTGTATTGTGTGATAATGCCATTTTGCTAGTACCCAGGAGTAAAAGCAAAAAAAGCAAATTGTGCTGCTTATATACTGCCCCATAACACTTAAAGCTCTCTCTGGGCAGTTTACAAGTTAATTATGCAGGCTATACTTTGCCCCCACAGCAAGCTGCATATTCATTTTACCGACCGTGGAAGGCTGAGTGAGCCTTGAGCTGGCTACCTGGGATTGAACCTAGGTTGTGAGCAGAGTTTGGCTGCAGTACAACAGTTTAACCACTGTACCACGAAGCTCCTCTTACCTCCCCCCCCCGTTTATAATTTCTTCATAATGACATGATGAATGTTATTCTACTTACACAGAGAAATCCTCTGAGGAAAAATGGTTTTAAAATAACAATATATGATGATTAATAAATGGATATAGAATTGAAGTGCATAACTTTGCATGGGTCGTGTCCATGCATTGACTTGCCAATGGTTTATCACTAATATGCATCTGCTCTTTCTCTGATTTTACTATTTTCTACTCTCTTCACCTTTGTACACATGTCATTTGGAATGCATGTATATTCTGTGAAGGTGGAGTCTGATATAAATTTTCCAAAGAAGAGTACTTCTATTTAATCTTCGAGATATTTAATAGGATGAAGACAGATAGAAATTTTTGGATTGAAGTACAAAGCATGACATACCAAATAACTCTCTTAAGTTTTGGTTGCCATTTGTCATTGCACAGTATTGTTCAAATAAATTAAAGAAGAATATCAATCAAGAAATTTTAGAATGTTTGCCAATAAAGCTAGTGGCGGGTTTACTGTCTGAAGCTACAAGTCAAGGCAGGGAAATTTGTTACTCTAAGCAATCTCCATGACAGGAGTGATATCAAACATCCTGAGGAAATGGACTTCCAGCCAACATACTGAAATTGAAATTGAAAGTAGGGAGAATGGAATGGCTTCATATTCGTGGTCTTTTCATATACCGGGAAAAGAAATTAGTGTTTTGCTAATATTATACATTCTGTTCACTTCTGGCAGTCCTCATAAAAGCTCCTGGTTGTCAAGATCAATCTACTTGTAGCCTGCATTTACCTATATTTTATTAGGGTTATATTATTTTATATGACTAATTTGGAAGTGTTCCTGAGTTCTTTGTAATGTCGAGAATCTTGGGGAAATGAAGTCTAGAAGGCTTGGAGTGGCATCACTGTGACTGGGCCATTGGTTGCAGGTCTGGAATTCTACAGGAGGGAGCACTCCTACACAGGACCAGCAAGAGCAATGCTCTCCTACCTCATTCCCTTGCTCATAAAAAACAGGTCAGCCATGCTGCAAATGACACTCCACTTCCTTCAGGCCAATAAAGATGGAACTTGTGCCTGCAGCTTTGCTGTGAAGTGTGCCAGATCTCTTCTGTGTAACAAGCAGAAGAACGTATGATGACCACCCCTTGGTAAGCGGTGGGAAGATCAGACTGTGATGGGAGGTGAGCAGGCAGCAGGGAAGAAAGGAGTCGGTTTCCTTCGGTCTTTCCCCTGCCCCTAACATTTGGTAGAGGCCATTGGGCTGTACAGCGCGCAGGCCAATTTCTGTAAAAAAGTTTCTAAAAAGAAAAGAGAGACTGACCAGCCAATATGCAGTGAGGGATCAGTATAAGTGACCAAGGTGGCCCTGGTGGGGGTGACAAAGAAGACAGGCACAGCATCCCAGTCAGTGGAGGGCACGGATGGGACTTTGCGTGCATGGGGTGGTCAAAAGAGGCAGGAGAAAGATGGGAGATGTAACATAGGCCCAACACCTAGAGCAAGGCACAGTGGGATGAGAGTGGGAGGAATGGGTGAATCTCTCCAAATAACTAGCCTGGGTGTCACACCTCAAGGTATCTAGCTAAATCTTGGTCTGCAGATCTGTAGTCTTACCTTGTTGCTTCTGAACAAAAAGTTGTTTATGAATATAAACATTCAGAGGAGGGGCAGGATCTGTTCTCTGTTATCCCAGAGTGCAGGACACACACCAATGGGCTAAAGTTACAGGAAGCCAGATTTCGGTTGAATATCAGGAAAAACTTTCTAACTGTTAGAGCAGTAAGACAGTGGAACCAATTACCTTGAGAGGTGGTGAGTGCTCCAACATTGGAGGCATTCAACAGAAAATTAGATAACTGCCTGGCAGATACCCTTTGATTTGTATTCCTGCTTCGAGCAGGGGGTTGGACTTGATGGCCTTAGAGGCCCCTTCCAACATCATTATTCTATGAATATAAACTAGTTTTATTAAACAATTCTAAAAATGTGATTAAGATTACATGTCCATGAAAATAATTTATGATATTTTTATGCATTTTCTTCTCTCTTTAGGAGCCCTGCATTGGGACTCTGTTTTTTTTTTTTTTAAATTGGTGTATGTGTTTCTGTTCTAATTCTGTAAACGGTACAAGTTGTGAGCTTTCAGTTCCTGGCTCTGCACCATTGGCATTGGCATAAGGTTTGTGATCCAAAACATTGGGTAGAGGATGAAATAAGAAAGGGGGCATGCTAACCTTTTGGAATGTGGTAATTTAAACATCCTTGGGATTTGCCTATTTTGATTGTCCTTTAGTGATATTATTTCAATAATAGGTATACAAAGGGATAATCATACTCTTAAAAAGTTAGTCATTTAATTATCAAGATCTCCAACCACATCTAAGCATTTCTCTTTATTTAATCAAGATCACTATCTGTAGGAAGAAAAAAAGAGACAGAACAGTAAGAGTTTATCTGCTGGCAACTGACAGTATGGATAGAAAGATAAGAACTGGGGAAAAATGTATTTGAAAATGATATTAGAAGTCCTGTGGTTGGCCCTGTTTATGGGCCATTTTCATACAAAAATTCCCAGCTGAATGTCTGTCAATAGAAGTGTACCAAATTCATATTTGAATTAATAGTATCACAAGTAACATAACTGACACCATTCGCAGTAAAAATCACAATTATATTCATGCTTTAATAAGACCTTCCATTTTTCATTAAAAAATACAGTTGCATGAAAGCTGTGTAGATATATAGGACACTAGAATGTAAAGAATAAAAGCCGCATGAATAGTATATTGGGGTCTAACCCCACCATTTAAAAACATAAACAAGTGTACCATAAACATATATATAAGAATTTATATTTATATTATATGAACAAGTATAACTGCAGTGATCATGACCAGTAACAACACACTTCATAGGGCTAATCTAATATGACACAAATAGATTTTGCTTCCTCATATTGAAGATTATTAAATAAAGTTCCACGGGCATGTCCCCCAACAACTACTTCTAATCACTTAAAATTAAAAAGGCAGCTTTGGAAACAGAGCCAGATAGGCTTCATAAGCATAGATAAAAGAAAAAAACGATGGGATATGTTCCCTACTTTATGCCGATAAATGACTCAAGGTCTGTAGTAACATAAAATGTGAGACTTTCTTATGGACTGTGCACCCATTAATCAAAGTGTCTGTTTCTCTTTCCTATCATTTTGATGATGACAGTATGATGAGAAAGAAGGCACGTGGGTTAAAGAGCAAACAACCATAATAATAAAAATACTGCACTGTAACATTCCAGGATCCATCATTCTGTGGGTTACAGTGGGTTGGAAGAGTCGCTCATCTCAGAAAGATCAGAAACCTACATTTTGATGGTTCAGTATTATTCATAGCTGTGATGCTTAAATTCCGAAATTCTAAAACTAAACTGAATTGTTCAACAGATCTGAGATTTAGAAATAGAATAATTTTACATCTAGCTTGGAGATCAGTCAGTTGCTTAAGTGTCAACTGCTACATTGAAATACAGATAGGTGCTTATTCTGGTGTCGTCTTTGCAATCCCAATTAATGCGCTCTCACAAAAATGTATAGTAAAATATTTTCCTTGTTTTGCTTTTAAATGGTTCTAATATAGTGCTTGGTTTTAATATGATAATTTATTTAATCACATTTTTATATTATGCCTTATTTATTTTTATTCATTTTAACTCATGGTGCAAGTTGCCTTTGGTCCTTTCTTTTGAGTGAAAGGTAGACTATTAAATAAATAAATAAATAAATAAATAAATGAATGAATGAATGAATAAATAAATAAATAAATAAATAAATAAATAATGGGTACAACTTATAAATATGATTCATACTGTGTAATTTTACATAACACTTTTCTATCCAACCAAGATCCATTAACAGGTTCTGTAGGCCAATGGTGGAGAACATTATGAGCTGTTGAGGAGAAACAAAATGTGAATCGCTAATGAATAGTCCTTTTCAGTTGGAGGAGCCCTCTTACTATCTTTGCCAGGGTGCCTGCAGGAATTTTTCTGGGACGAGGAGGAAAAGCTGTATAGCAATATGTCAGCATAATCCACATGGATAGCTCATGCCACTGCAACACATTATGTCTTATCAGTCTATATTAAAATAATTTTTAAAAAGTTCAGTATGGGGGCAAGTTCTCTTTGTCAATTCCTGGTTTACAATCTGGGGTTCCCTTTGGAACTTATGTTGTTCTGGGAGACCGAGTGGAAGCAATTAATGTGCTTGATCAGTGGCGTCTGATAAAATCTCTGTGGTCTCTCTCTTTGGTGATTAGGATTCTTGCCATGGCCATCCACACACTGGTAATCTCAGGTTGTAGTACTGCAGAATGTTTTAACGCGGGTCTGTCTTTTATGACTGTGTAGAAGCTTTTGCTGGTACAGAATTCTTCTGCCTGGGACTGGTGATAAAGAAAACATGCCATGTATTGTATCAGGTGAAGTCTATGAAAGCTGATGCTAAATAAAACTTCATAATCTTTAGAGAGCCGTAAAATTGTACGTTGCTGTTGTTGCAACAGACTCCCATGGTAATACTGTACTCTCAACATTCTATACATTACTGCAGTGGTCTGTTAACCCTCATCGACAACTAGACCTGGGAGAACAGTGGTTCTGAACCTTACATCCTTTAGATGTTTTGGATTTCAAGTCCTACAAGCCCCAGTCAGTATGCCCAATGGCCAGGGATTCTAGGAGTTAAATGCCAAAATGTCTGGGGAGCCAAAGGTTGAATTAAGGAAAACACTGGGGAGAAGCTTGTTCCAACTATGGGAAATTTTCTATCCCCTGCTCATTTTTTCTTTTTAATTTTTTTTTACTAAAAAATCAACTAAAAGAAGTTAAACAAAACCACAATTATCAACTCTTTGCTACCCCCCCACCCTTGGGACTAGTTTTAATTTTTGTTTTTCATTGTATTTCATACCACCCCATTTCTCTCCAAAAATACATTGATTAATCTCCAGGTGTATACTCTTTCCCTTTCCAAAACAGATATATCAAAAATGAATTCCACATTTCTTTAAAATCATTAAATTAATTTTTTTCCCCCATTCTTGGTGTCACAGATTAATTTATCACCAATGGCCATATTTCACATTTCTTTATACCATTCCTCAATATTAAGTTGATTATTATTTTTCCAATTCTTTGCAATTGGGAACTGTCCTCACATATATACCCTTCTGTAGTTTCTGATGCCAGATACGTCATTCATTTTGAAAACATGCTTGTTTGCTTATCCTCGCCCTCCCCCAGTGAACAGAATGCCACTTTGATCTTTTGAGGAAAGGTGTGTTAGCAATCTTGAAAATGAATAAAATCTCTTGCTCCGGTTTTACTTGTGGCTCTCTATTTTTACTTGTGAGAAAATGACCCTACTCTTGTCCCCTCCCTCCATCAGGCTTAGCATGCCCAGGTTTTGAGCTTGTCACCGAAAAAGGGCCGAAAAGGATATGAGTGCTACACCAGATTTTCAAAAGGATTTTAATTAATAACTCTGTCTTGCCAAGCTTCTTTACAATGGAGCTTAGTTAGCTTATGGGCTATAATTCTAAAAAAGAACTATTGATATGTTAATTGCATATGATTATGAATGGCTATTTGTAGCATTGGATCTCACTGCTGTACCAATTAGGCTCTTTATGTGTGATCTCCATTGTAGTACTGCTACAGTGCTTTTCAGAATTCCTTTCTTGCCTTTGCTTTTTCCTAGGAACTGTCCCCCATCCCATCTATATGGCTGCAGCACTGGTCCATCTTATCATGATAGGTTTTATTAGAGGAGCAACTAAGCCTCTTCCCAGGGTTTTTAAATGCTTGCATCAGGGCAGTTATTACCTTATTGCTCCGGGCCAGTCAAAGCTGCATCTGTATGAAAAAAAAGAAGAGTGTTGCAAACAATCAAGGTAGCCCACCATTGTGCCATTGGTCTATGCAGCGTCAACTGCAACCAACATGTATTGGTGCTGTAGAAGGCGATTGGATCCTGTGTCGCCAGAGGAACAGGCGTTGAAATTCCCTGGGCTTCAGCAACTTTTCCATTAAGCGATCTTCTGAAACTTGACATGTTGAAATCTCTCTCCAGATTTTCCTGGACTGCAACTCCCATCATTCCTCACCACTGGTTATGCTGGATACAATTGGTCAGACTTTCAATCCAGCAACCTCTGGAAGATCACATATCCCCCTCCCAGGCTTGAAGACTTATTTTGCCATCATGGAGCCAAAGGTTGCACTGCTATAGAAACCAACCTGGGAGTTATTGAGTAGACATGTAGGATGACTCTGGGAGGAGATATAACTGCATTTGTCTATGTTCTTCATTTCTTCCTAATCTTTACTTCAACACTCTACTCCTTTTCTCTTCCTCATATTCCCAGTCCAGCTGTAATTTGTCAGGTACTGGGGCCTCTCTTTCTTTTCTTTTCTCTGCAAAAAGTCACTGATCACATGAAATGGATAATAATAATGCAGATTAAATAAAGTACAACTGTGTAGGCAGAGGTGGGAAACCTGGGGCCTTCCAGAGGTTCTCGACTCCATCTCCCTCCAGATTCTCCTAGTGTAGCCTGATGACTAGATGGAGATGGAGGACCATAAATTGTTCAACCATGTTTCATACTTCTCTCACTTTCCTAATTCTCACCTTGTTCTTTACCCATTTTTGCCCTGCAAGAACATAAAAAAACAAACTAACTAACTAACAAAACTGGCTATGCCAGTCAGTTACACAGCTTGAAGATTACAATACATACTTGCTCAAACTCCGTTCTGGTTTCATGTGGCTGAAAATTCTCTTTCCCCCAGGAATCGCTGGCTAATTTGTGACTGAAAGGAAAAGAGGCCATACCTTATCCTTAGAGATGAAAGAAGGCCATACATTTTCGAAGAGCACTAACACAGAAACAGTTGGGATGTGTATAATAACTATTAACATACATATTAACAGTAACTTGAGCATAACAAGTTAATATGTTTGTGAGTTTTGAATCACCTTTGAAAATCTGCAGTCAGTCCCACAAATGTTGAAAAATATCCCTCAGAACTGCAGCCATCCCTTTATCAGTACATCTCAAAAAGGTTTAAAAAATGGCCAAGAGATATCTGCCGGCCTTCCTGGTTTTTCCAGCTGAGCAGTAGGAGATGGTTTATGCTATAATTTTGTACCCACTGTGTAAAGAACTTCATGTTGGGGAAGTCCTTATGTGATCACACTAGTAGTAAGATTTGCTATTTATTACAGGCAATCAGTGGGGAAATATAGTCTGCTTTTGCCTAGAAAAGAGAAGAAGCATTTTTCTTTTGCAGGTCAAACCACTAAGAAACAAAGTGAATTCTTGTCCCCATTTGGGTTCCATTCTTTTATTGCCATCATGTCAAACAAGCTTGATTTCACAGCTTATAACCAGTCCTACAAAACTCAAGAATTTCACATCATCTCCATACAAGAGAAACTAATATTTTAGTTAGTAATCAGTGAGAGAGCAATGCAAACTTACAGGCTTTACACTTGCACTTCTTGTGTCACGCAATTGCATTTTGTAACACCAGAAAGAGCTGTCATTTTAAGTTTCAGGTGATTAAAATGATCTCCTCTGATAGCTATGTTCATGATGGGAAAACAGAAAATTTACAACACAGCTCCATGTAGCCTGGGAAAGAAAGGCAGTGCAATTTCAAAACCACATGCTTATTTTTATGGATACATGATAAAAATCAGGTGGTACAACATAGCCGCATACTTAGCAACTGATCAGAGATCCTAAATGTGAGTTATGTGGGTGGTACTGAGAGTATATGCTAGAGCAGTGATGGTGAACCTTTTTGAGCCCGAGTGCCCAAGCTGAAAAAAACAACAACAACCCAGCAGGTGGCAGGTGGCGGCGGAAGTGGAAGTGGTGGCGGCAGAGGTAGAAATGGTGGAAGAGGGGGAATCCCAGGCACGAAGGTGCCTCCAGACCCCACTCTGGATCCGCCTCCAGTTGTACCCAACCCCACCTCTGCCTATAAGTTGGCCAGCCTCCCGCCACCAGCGCCAGCTGCTCTGGATCCTGGCCCATTGCCTGCCAGCTGAGGATTTAATCACAACCATTTGCTGAATGGACATTAATGCTGTAAACTTCCTTGCAAAAGAAATACTGCCCCACAATGCTTTAACTCTGAGCAGTTTACAATTTTGTTACATATGTTACACATTTTCCCCTGCCCCCCTCCCCCGAGAGCTGGGTACTCAATTTAGCAATCTTGGAAGGATGAAAGGTTGAATCAACCTCAAACTGGTTACCTGAGCCTTGGATTGAACTCAGGTTGTAAACAGAGTCTGCACTGCAGTACTGCAGTTTAACCACTGTGCCATGAGACAGAACCCACAATAATGCAATGACTGGCTAAGCAGATAAATGTAATCAGCTTTGCAAATGACAATTAGCTCTTAATACTGTTTATTTGAACTGTAGTTAGATAAGTGGGCAATGTATAGTACAGTAGATGCTACTACATTTGCTTTCCCAGGTGGTCACTTAATCCTAACTTGAGCCCTCCTGCAATACAAAGTTGTTCTTTTCACTAATGATTTCCCTGGAAATACGTATTACTTCATTCCCCCCCCCTTTACCACAAACAACACTGGATTTTTAAATTTTGTTCCTGGGGATTCTGTTTGTGACAAGTGAGGAAAAATTGTCACCAAATTATAATAGATGTTGTTAATGAGACCTACTTAGTGAATAAGCTATTATTATATAATGCTGCATTCTAACTGGCTAGCTAGCAAGATCAACATTCAACTATTCAGAACCTTGCAACATTTTGTAAATTGTAAGTTATTTATTGTCAGAACCCTTTGTGGCATATCAGTAATTGATCGAAAAATTCATCTTGTGTTATTCACCCAGCTAAAATAATTCTCCCTCACATTCCTCTTTCAAAATGACTACCTGAAGCATTGCAAGAACTTTTTAAATGCTTTTTAAAAGCTTTAGCAAAAAATATTTTTATTCCACCCCCAAAAAACTTGAAATAATGGACAAGAAATATTAAAATATACCAAAGCATTAACAGCAAATACATGATGCTATGACCAGTTAAAACAAATTTTTGGATCAAACCATGGTTCTACATCATGGTTTGCTAACTGATTGTAGTTAAGCAAAGCACAACATCCTCAACATTGGGAAGGAAAAATTGTGGTTCATTTTGAAATGGAAGTGTACAATATTCTTTTATACGAATATGGTACACTTGTATGGTTTTATACGAATATGGTACACATGTATGGTTTCATACATGCTTCTGAATCAAGCTCTTTATTCTATATATCAGGAAACTATATATCGGAAATAATATTTTATGGGCATTGTTTGTTAATTCTCAGGGTGCTTAAAAGCATCTAATGAAGCCAAACACAAGTCAGTGTTCAAAGAGTAGTGGTCTAAGCCAGTGGTTCCCAACCTTAGGTAACCCAAGTGTTTTTGGACTGCAGCTTCCAGAAAACCCCAGCCAACACAGCTGGTGGTGAAAGCTTCTGGGAATTGTAGTCTAAGAACACCTGGGATACCCAAGGTTGGGAACCACTGGTCTAAGCAATCCAACAGTCTCAGATGATCAAAGGTCTTCCATTCTCTTTAGTGAATCTGCTTGATCTCCTACTCTCTGTGAACACATAGAAGTTTCTCACTGAACATATAGATGGTATGGTGCCACTCTCTCTGGATATCCACTTTTTCCTTGTGACATTTAGCTTGTTACTCTTTATTCCCATTGATAATTGCATTATAAAGTTTACATCTTTGTCTATGTCACAACATTCATCCACATTATTCTTTCCCTTTCCTTGTGCCTCTGTCCCTCACTGTTTTTTTTAATTTGTTTTATATTGTAAGCGAGACTGTCAGCATCTCAACAATAGAGAGCAATCTACGTCACTTTGAAGGCACGAAGCAGACTGATGGCACAGATGACCTCTTGTTATATGACAACTAGAACAATAACAATAAAATAACAAAGAAGGAGGGTAGAAAGAAAAGTTCAGTGTAGTTCCTAAGAGATAAACCAACAGTATCTCCATAAAAGTGTATAGCTGATTGTGAGCTGGAAATTTTCTCTTCCAAAAAATACGCAAAAATAACCTGTAGAGAGAGATGCAGGAGTTGTTTAATGATGATGCTGCCAGACCACAGGAGTCATCTTTCAGCTTTTGCAAATTTCTTCTGGCCCCTGGCAGTTAAATGTATGTAAATACAAGTTCCAGGATCTTTCCTTAAGAGAGTAGGATTTCTGATCTAGATCTGAAACTCTGCCTGGTTGTCATGAAATAGCCTTAAATGATGCTGAAGAAGACCTTATATGTGACAGATGCCATATAAGAGAGGAACAAGCATAATGATCAAATCACTGAACATGAGAATCCTCTTGTCATCCTGAAGTTTGCCTTCCCAAGGCAATCACTGGCAGCTGACTGAAATCATAGCTCCAATGCATGCATTCAAAGCATGGGGAGCATCCATTTAAAAGACAACAACATCCTTTTGAAATGAACCTGAAACAACTGGAATTTAGGTATTTTTTAAAGTAAACCGACTATAGGGTGGAGAACTACAGTAGAGAATTGTACTCTCTAAAACCATTCTTTGCATATTTGTTACTCAGTTCTGCATGTTTCTCCTAAAAAGAAATTCTACAAAATAGTGACAGTAACTCTTTCATATAACACAGCCAGAGAAGTTTCTGCAGAACCAGTTCATGGAAACAGGCTTCAGTGCAGCCTCGTTTCAGCTACCTAGGGGGAAAAAGTTTAAAAAAAAAAAAAAGGCTGAGAGTGGCCAAGATCAGCAAGATCCTCCATTGTCTAATAAAGTGGCTATTGTGAGCAATGCAACTTATTGCCCAGTGTCTCCTCCCCTCCATCACTCCCGCCCCCTGCTCCAATGTTCCCTTTTCAAAATTGTCTAAAGCACATAGAAGTCTTGAAAAGACAATTGTAAACTTCCTTGTGTTGTTTCATGGGCTTTAAGTGCCCACAAAAAAAGGATTCCTTATGCTTTAATTTCTCTTTATTTTTCTGACTGTAAAGACCCATGGGGTAAATGCCAGTCCCACAATCCTGCAGTTATACGGTTACTGTCAGCCTGTTCAAATGATGCTTCCTGTTCATTAGGCGTCCTTTCATCTAACAACAATGTACGAGCTTTGCTGCGATTCTTAGTCAACGCCCATCTCTTCAATAGCCCATGAATAGTATTAAATAGTGTTTATGCTAGCTATTGTTGCCTTTTGTGTGGTTTGTCTAATTCACAGAGAAAAGTCTGCTTTTGTGGTCTAAGACAGGCTACGTCATGGCACACTATGTGCCTTCTGATGGGATCCATTCCTGCTGAGTGATAACATTAGAGGCCTGGGCTCCTTTGCAACACAATCCACCATTCTTAATGCAGTCAATGCACTCACAGGCAGACTAGTTTACTCTTTATATTAAGAGGTTTAGGGAGATAAAGGCGGATGTAAATACCTGCTCAGGCAACAAATACGAAAAGCGGGGGGGGGGGGGCTGTGGATTTGACTGATTTGCAATGTGTTTTGAGAAACTCCCACGCTCTGTCTCGCTACATATACTGTATACTGTATATATGTAGGAGGAGGGGATCAAGAACCAAAAATGGAAAAGAGAAAATATCCGCACCACACAGAAAGCATTTATATTAGAAACCAGTCCAGGTAAATGATAGCAAACACCATTCCTCGCTTCCTTTTGTAAAAATAAGGTTGCATTATTGTGGGCAGGTATTGTTCAAGATGACACTTAATACCAGAGTCACTGCTGCTTCCTTTCTGCATTGAAACTACTCACAAAAGAGTGAGGATATTGTATGGACGCTTACATTATCCTCTCGTTCAGGAGCCTTTAGAGGACAGGTACAGATGTCAGTGTCTTTAAAGACCTTTTGATGCCAGAAGATCATTAGGGGCTCACTGTGTAACTGATCCCGGGCTGTTCTTGGCTCTTGTTGCTTACGGGTTGATTCTTTTTCTATCCTGGCATGGCCTGCTCTCATTTATCCTTGCCTTTCTCACCTCTAATTTCCACAGCAGTAAATACTGCAATGTTTTGGAAATTGTAAGTTATTTGTTGTCTTGATCTTATCATAATAAAAAGCACCATTTTAACAGATGATAATTATTATTATTATTATTTATTTATTTAATTTATATCCCGCCTATCTAGTCGTGGTGGACTACTCTAGGCGGCCAACAACAGAGATAAAATACAATAACATAAAACAGCATAATTACAACAACAATTAAAAATAGGGAAACAATAAAGGAGAGAAGAAAATCAAAAGTAATCTGGAGAGAAGGCCTGCCGAAACATCCAAGTCTTTAATAGGTTCTTAAAGGTGCCCAGCGAGGGAGCTCCGCGAATGCCAGGAGGTAAGTTATTCCAAAGGCGAGGAGCCACCGCCGAGAAGGCCCTATTTCTTGTTTTCTCTTTTCGGGCCTCCCTCGGCGTTAAGCTCCTCAGCCTCACCTCCTGGCTCGCCCGTGTGACCCGGGTAGAACTTGGTGGGAGTAGGCGTTCCGCCAGGTATCGAGGCCCTAAACCGTTTAGGGCTTTATACGTAAGCGTTAACACTTTGAAGTCGATGCGGAACCTGATGGGCAGCCAATGCAATGCGGCCAGAGTGGGCGAAATATGTTGGAATTTTTTCACTCCACTGAGTAATCTGGCCGCCGCATTCTGCACCACCTGTAATTTCCGCAGCAACCTCAAAGGAAGCCCCACGTAGAGCGCATTACAGTGGTCTAATCTTGAGATTACGAGCGCGTGTACTAAGATGGTGAGCGCCCCCACATCCAGGTAGGGCCGCAGCTGGGCTATCCGCCTGAGGTGAAAAAAGGCGGTGCGGACCACCAACGCCACCTGTGACTCCATGGAGAGCACCGGGTCCAGATGGATCCCCAAGCTGCGTACACCATCCTTTACAGGGAGAGTCACCCCCCCAAAAGAGAGGGAGTTTCCCAAATCCCCAACTGTGGGAGGGCCCACCCTCAGTACTTCCGTCTTGTCCGGGTTCAGCCTAAGCCCGTTCTCCTGCATCCATTCCAGTATAGTCCCCAGGCAGTGCTGAAGGCACAGGATGGCTTCTCCTGCAGTTGGCAAAAAGGAGATGTAGAGCTGCGTGTTGTCCGCATACTGGTGACACAAAGCACCACACCCCCTGATGACCCCACCCAGCGGCCTCATATAGATGTTAAATAGCATTGGGGAGATAATCGACCCCTGTGGAACCCCACAATTGAGGCTCCACGGGGCCGAGACTCTCTCCCCAAGCTGAACTCTCTGGGGGCGGTCCTCCAAGAAGGAACGGAGCCAGGACAATGCCAGGCCACCTATTCCCAACTCGGAGAGCCTCCCCAGGAGGATACCATGGTCAGTGGTATCAAAGGCCGCTGAGATGTCGAGGAGGACCAACAGGGACACTTTGCCCCTATCGGCCTCCCTCAATAGGTCATCACACAGGGCGACCAAAGCCGTTTCTGTGCCGTGGCGCGGCCTGAAGCCCGACTGGAATGGATCCAGGGCATCTGTTTCATCCAGGAGCGCTTGAAGCTGGTCGGCCACCACCCTCTCGACTACCTTGCTAAGGAAAGAAACATTGGCGACGGGCCTATAGTTGCCAATTTCGTCCGCCGCCAAACTAGGTTTCTTCCTAATGGGCCTAATGAGTGTGTCCTTCAGGGCAGATGGAAATCTGCCCTCAAGGAGAGACCCATTTATTATAGCCGTTGCCCACTCCATTGTTAGCGGCCTGGCTGCTTTGATTAGCCAGGCCGGGCAAGGGTCCAAAGAGGAGGTGGTGGCACGACAGCGATCAAGCGCCCTGGAGACAGTGTCAGGCGTAACAGGCTGAAAGGTGTCCAGGATCACCGGGCAAGATGGAGCGCTGGACATCTCAGCTCGACTCACTGTGCTCAAAAAAGGAGAGAGGTCCCGGCGGATGGCCTCCACTTTTGATTTAAAAAATGCTGCAAATTGGTCCGGCGAAAAACTAGGGGGAGGCCCATCGCCCGGACCAATTCCGGAGAGGTCGCGTACTATACGGAATAACTCCGCCTGCTGGTTGGACGCCTCGCTTATCCGGTTAGCGAGGTATGATCTACTAGCAGCCTTTACCTTAGCAAGATAAAGGTTAGTAGCGACCCTGACAGCTATCCTATTGAAATCCGTCGGGACCTTTCTCCATTTGCGCTCTAGCCGTCTCCTGACCCGCTTCCTCGCCCGGAGGTCCCGATTAAACCAGGGTGCCGGGCGGTCTCTGCAGCGGAGAGTGCGTTTAGGTGCGATCATGTCAACAGCCCTAGTCGCGGCAGCAAACCAGCCATCCACCAGAGCCTCGACAGGAGCGCCAGCCAGGTCAGCCGTAACACCTCTCATGGCATCCTGGAATCCAACCGGATCCAGTAGCCTTCGAGGGCGGACCATAACAATAGATCCCTGCTCCCTGCAGGGGGGGAGAGCCATTTTAATGGTACACTTTATTAGGTGGTGATCCGACCATGACAAGGGTACCGACTCAAGGTCAGTCACTCAAGGTCAGTCACCATCGGACCACTATATAATAGTCACTGTAGCATCAGTTGATTGAAATAGCTTTTAAACACAACAGAGTAAAATTATCCTTACATCCGTCTCATACATGGGATTCCAAACATAACAGATACAGTTGTACAAAAAGACTATCACAAAATGGCACAATGGCTGAAATCCTGTTCTCATAAGTTACACCACACAAAGCTGACGATGTCATCAGCTGCAGTGATTTTTTAAAATAAAAATAAAATCTTATTTCTCCCCCAAAGATCCTGAGGCTCCCATGGAATCCCTTGCATCATTAAGAAACCTCTGCAGATTGCAGGATGGGAAGTCTTTAATTTCTGAAGACAATCACTGGTGGAATGACTTTACCACCACTTCTGATTTTCAGAAATTAAAGGCTTCTCTGTGTCTCATGGCCTCCAACAGCTTCTCCACAACAAAAGGGTCTCCCCAGGAACCTTGGGACCATCAGAAGGAGAGTGGGATCTGAAATGCTTCCTTCCCCCCCCCCCAAAAAAAATCTCGGCAGCTGATGATGTCTTATGCGCAAACAGGATTTCAGCTAGTGTCACTTTTTTGTTGTGGTTCCAAAATTTATATTTGGATAACATTTTTAGGCCAACCAAGAGGTCACAAACTTCTTTGGAGCGAAAAGAATGTGGAGGAGAGGAGAAAGTAACTCAAGTAGAGTCTGCTTTTCACCAAAGACTTAAGATGGAAAGTGGAAAGGAGTTACAGCAAGGCCAGGCCACAATGTTTTGTTGCTTGTGGTCAAGAAGAAGAAGCTGTCTCCTTATCCCAAGTCTAAATGCTAGCTGGAGGGTTGGATGAATCCTTCAGTACTGAGAAGGAGACAGCGTTTTTCACAGCTCCTGAAAACATCAAAATAACTTATGGGGTGAAGGGCAAACTTCGTGGAACACACTTCTTTTTTCAAACAGCTTGTGGCCATCTTCTAGTATTCATTCCATGAGGTACCTGTCTCACTCTCTAATGGTAGAGTTGGCCTGAGGTTGCACACAATCAGGATCCACCAGCTACTGTGATGGCTCCAGGATGTATCTAGGATTTTCTCTAGGATTGCCAGTATGAACATACAAACAAACAAACAAACAAACAAACAAATGATGGAGCATGTTGTACCTAAGTGCAAATGGCCTTTTGAAAAATGCTCTTCCCTATTTACACAAGTTTTTCCATATTTGTCCAGAGTAACAAGAAATTCAACAAGTGACCTCAGTATTAGCTGGGCTCTAGCACAGGTTTTGTTCTTTCTTCAAATGTTGATGGGGGGCGTGACCCCTTTGCTGTATTACTAAAGGTGAAGTCTGTGAACATTCTCTGCAGTGCATTCTATCTAATGTCATTCTAGAACATTGTGACAGAGGGCTGCCACTAGAAAAATGGTGGGAAAATACTGGAACAAAGACTCCAAAAGTGAGTAAAGAAAAATAGCAAAATATTTCTCAGAAAAATGTTTCCAAAAAAGTTTTTTTCTCAATATTTGTTATGATTCTTCAGGGTTCAGCACCTTCAAAATCATTGCACATCCCTTCTGTCTTTACTGTAGGTGTTTATAATACAGCTTGTACTGTACTCTGTAAGCCCAGTAGAATGCAGAAGGCAAGGCAGTATTGTGTCCTGCTCTGAAGAAAAGCTGAAGCTATTGTTGTGTCCAGTTTCCCAAAGCTGTATTTTCTCATGAAAGAAATTTCCATTTTTTTCTGCCTCATGTCCAGAGCTGTTAAAATCCATTTTAATAACATATTTTAAAAAATTACTGTAAAATAATGCTGAGTGGTTTTTTCTTTCTGTTACACATCCCATAAACACCCTGCAGCTTCCCTTGCTCCCCACACTTCCTAATCTGAAAAAGCCCTGTGAACAGAATTATACCATGGCATCTTCCCTTGGGCTTTAACTGAAGTGTGGGAAGCTGAGAAAGCTACTGGCAGTCTGAAAGACAAGTATACAATAAAAGGCAGGATGTGTGCACACAGATTCTTAATCTATCTGAGCTCTCTCTCTCCTTTTCAAATTCAACAGTGATTTCGTTTTCTATCAAATTGAATGAGAATGGTCAACATTCTCATGGGAGAAATTGCATGCACAGCACTTCTGGCTGCTACATTTTTGAAAAAGTACAATTCGACGTTTATTTGGAACTATCTCCACCCTTGTGTGAAACACACAGATTGCTTTGCAGGTGGAAAACAGAAGTAAAGGAAACCCTGCCTGTTTTTGTGTTGACAAAGACAAAGTTAATTTTTAGGAGTCTGGTAGGTTAATTGGAAAGGAAAGGGAATTGTCTTTTTCTGATAGCTGGGGAGAATATACCTTCAGAGAAAAATTCCCAACTTCAGGTACAATAAAATCATCTTTCTTCAATGTGACATTCTCCAAGTAACACAGAAAACAAATGTATCTGGGTTGAACATTTATTAAACATTCAAAAATCGATATGCAAAAACAAATCTTTATTAAACTAACTCATACATCACAAAATAGCAAAATTTTTGTTTGTTTTTCTGGTGATCGCACAACCAGTTCAGTGAACCAATATTTCCATAGCAAAACAGCTAGATTTCTTTAAAAAGGGAAAGCTAGCTTGACAGCATCATTTGGTTTGATCTGGCAACAATGCACAAATTTATAAACGATACTTGCTCTTGCAAAAATCAGCTGCTAGTAATTTTGGCTGAAATAATAAAGACTTCCTTAAATCATGATCATATGCCATTGCTTTCATCGTGACTTTCAGGCTATGCATGTGGACTCAAACAAACAATTTCAACTGAATCTAATTAGCCTCACTTCCAACCAATTGTGTGTAGGATTGCAATCCTATGAATGTCCACGTGAGATGGCCAAGTGATTTCCTCCCCTCCCCCAGCCAAACTGCCAGTCCCAAAAGCCAGCTAAATTGCTTTGGCACATTAGGTGAATAATCCCACCAGCACTTATCCCCAGTCACTGGCAGCAAAATTGATAGACTATAGTACTTAAAATTTGCATCCCTTCCATGACAACCAAAATGTGCTGTGTGAGGCAGCTGTCTCACTCTGCCTAAGGTGAGGGCTGGTCCTGATATAGATCCCATTGAATTAAACTGGACTTCTTTGTGGTCTCTGAGACACTTGTGTATGGGTCGCAGCTGCATGCAGCCACTTTTGGAACATCCTAGAATTGAATAGTTTTGCTGGGAGCTCCACTCACATGCTTCTACTCCACATGTTGAAGCATGGCTCAGACTCTGATGCATCATAAAATAATGGAGCTGGAAGGGGGCTACAAGGTCACCCAGTCCAACCCTCTGCTTAATGCAGCAATCCAAGTCAAAGTATAACTGACAGATGCCTGGTGTCATTGGATTCCATAATGAGAACCAGTCATTAGGAATTTTTGTTGAGTTGTTTATGACTGCCTTTGACTGTAATCCTCTTCCTCCCTCCTGTGCCCACCTCCTGCTCCTTTACATATATGTATAATTCACCTTTCTGCTACTAAGTAGAGCTCAAAGCAGCTTGCAGTCACACAACATAATAATGACAATGCTGGCCGGATAGTTCAGGGAGTTAAGTAACTGGTTCTGAAACCACAGGCAGGGAGCTCAATTCCTCACTGTGCATGCCAAAAGAGCCAGCCTATGTGGCCTTGGGCAAACTGCACAGTCTCAGCATGCTCCCAGAAGAAGGGAATGGTAAATCACTTCTGAGTACTCACTACCTGGAAAGGATCAGAATTAATTTAATAATGATTGACAATAATAGTGACAACAATGACAAACATTCAGTCATAACATAATTGGAATAAGAAACAAGCAAAAAAGACCATTAAAATAAATGAATCTATATGCAGTAAAAATTATCCTAATAAATTATATACTACCATGAGCCAGTTTGATATACTGTAGGCCTCCAATACCTCAGTTAGCCAGGGAGTGCAAAACAAGCCCATGGCCAAGAGTATGGAAAGGCACCAAAAGGTCCAAGAAAAATAAAATCACACCCACCTTTTCCAGTCCCCACCGTAGCTCAGCTGCCAAGGAAATCAAAGCAGTTGGAGTCCTATATTCCATGCCAAGACTGGTTGAAATGGATGCAGATAATCAGTGAGATCAAGTGCCCTCCTTGAACTCTATGGTTTTGCCCAAATGACCTAGCCAAAAAGAGCACATTTGAGATTGGCTTATCATTAGTCAAAACATCTGGATCCAGAACAAGTTTCTTTAACAAGGAGGATCAAGGGCAGCTCCTTCCTTTAACGGACTTCTAGGTCAAGAGCAAGTTTCTTTAACGGAAGCTATATACAGTTTCATCTTTTTTTGGCAGACTTGACCTTTGCTGTTAGTGCAAATTCCTTGGATTTCATCACATTGGTTTGGAGTGCTTTTTCTTGTGTAGCAAAAATCAAGCCTTTGGTTTCTTTCTTAATGGTCCCCAATTTTAGCCATGCCCATGCTGAATTATGATCATCAATATTTCTCAGGTGTTGTCCTTGTAGTAGTTTATTTTTCTAATTGCTTAATTTATTTTCCAATTGTTGTTTCTTATATTGAGCCTTTGTTTCTTTTTATTTTCAAAATATTCTCCATTTTCACTGCCTTGAATAATTTTTCTCTACTTGTACTAATATAATCATTTAGGCTTCTTTTCCCCTCCTCTACTACCTACTGTATTTGCAGTAATCTATGGCCTCCAATTTTTTGTGCCAATTATAATCTGTCCATATCACTTTTTGAATGTACTGCATGATGAATGTTCATCAGTTTCCATATTTTTCAATCCAGTTCTTCTAATTCATTTTGGGTCCGATCTATTATTCCAGCTGGGTATCTAAATATAATATTGCCATTTTAAACTCAATTCCATCTAGTTTTTGGATCTTGCCATGCTGTATAGACAGAGCTGCACATTTGTCAATTCTAAATTTTATGTGAATACCTTCATTAAATATTTGCACTGTGTTTAGTAGTGATATTATCTCAGTGGAACTTTTTGTATATAGTTTTAGGTCATCCATGTGTAACAGATGATTGATTTTTCCTGCTTGTTCTGAAATATGGTAGCCCAGTCAAGTTTTATTTTAAACTATTGACATGGGGATTAGTGAGGTGTTAAATAGCAGTGACAACAAAGAAATATTCCTCTTTTAATGCTGATTTCCCCAATTTCTTCACCATAGACCATTAAAACAGTTTTCCATTTTTCCATGTTTTTCTTGAGGTACTTCTGAATATACTGTACTAATCCCATAATTTTTTTAGGCAGGTGTTAATCCAGTTATGTGGCAATGAGTCACATGCAATATACCCTCTAGTTTTCAGCCCTGCTGGGTGGGGCTCTGCCTCTCTCGCACAAATTCACCCTTGCGTTCACACATGACTTCGCCCCCCCCTACAGTTTTTCAAAGCCTGTACTTGCCTCTTAACCATTCAAGTTGTTATTACAATATCAGCCATAGGTTTTCCTTGAGTTTCTTTGCACATGTCTTTAATCCATGAAGGGTTTTTGTTATGTCCGGTTGGGCTTTCCCAAATTTCTTTCCAAATTTTTAGAGCATCATCTTCATAACATCTTTAAAATTTTTTACTCTGCATTTTTTCCTAGTGGTGTATAGAATAATTGTTGTTTATTTCAAAATTGCACGTTTTCTTTATATTGTTTCAAGTGTCCATATGTTTCAATTTTCTGTGCTGAAGCTGTGACCCTTTGTTTTATTTCTTTCATAATTTCAACACTTTTTTTCCTTTCTAGGCCTTATATTTTGCATAGTCTGATTTTTACTGTTTCATTTTTATAATTTGAATCTTTCAAATGTTTTAAATTGCTAATATCTGCACGTAATTTGTTTATTCTTCTTTCCAGTCAAATTTTCCATTTTGGAGTGCCAGAAGTTTTCTGGTTTTTTAATTTTTTTAATTTTTTTTTATTTTTGCAGCTTGTAACCATGTTCCATGGTTAATATGGTAGCTGTGCTATACATGAGCTGGTTTATTTCCTTTAATGTGTTGATTTGGGTTGTTCTGATGACTACATTTGCAACATTCAGTAGATATTTTACTGGTTTACTTTGTAATTGGAGTAAAATGGGGATCCTTTGTCTTTCTGTGTTTTGGCTAATATGGGTTATTATTTTTCCCCTCAGTGATGTTTGCCGTTCTGTCAACTCATAATTTCTGGGTTGTTCCATAAATTGTTCCTCTACTGATACATCTTCTTCCCTCCATTTGTCTTCCATACTTTGGTCAATGTTTTGTGTTGATTTTTCTTTTGTCATCTTTTCTAGTTGTTGCAATTCCAGTTCTGAAAACACTTTACTCCAGATACTAAACCTTCTCTTGTCCATTAATTGTTATTATTTGTTTGTTTGTTTATTTTGTATCCCACTCCCATTAGTGTCACAGAGCTACTCTGAGTGGGTTACAACTCATAAAATAGAAAATAAAAATAGAGATATTAAAACCAATAGCAATAACCCTTAAAAATGGCACAGACTATTCCCAAAGCAGATGGAGGAAAAGAGGGGAGGGAAGAAGAGAAGGGGAAAGAAAAAGGGGGGAGAAGGTGGTTAGCTTGGGCCAGTGTGGAAATCCTCCCTGAAAAGCAATGTCTTCAACTGCTTCCTAAAAGTCCACAGGGAGGTGCTAAGCGGAGCTCCTCCAGAAGCTGGTTCCATAAAGTTGGAGCCACCACAAAGAAAGCTCTACTTCTTGTAGGGGATTTATGGGCCTCCCTCGGGGTGGCCACATGGAGGAGCTTCAACTGGGGTTATTGTGTGGGTTTGGAAAATCACATTAAGGAGAGACGCTCCGACAAGTAACATGAGCTCAAACTGTAGAGGGCATTGGTCAGTTATGTCATTACAGTGGTGCCTCGCTAGACGATTGCCTCGCAAAATGGTTAATTCACAAGACAATCGGTTTTTGCGATTGCTATAGCGCTTCGCAAAATGGCTTTCCCTATGAGCGATTTTCACTAGACGATGTTTCTTGCTTCGCAAGATGGTTTTTTTCGAGACTTTTTTTTCAAGATGATGATTTTGACAGCTGGGTCCATGCTTCGCAAAACATTTTTTTAAGGGACGGTTTTTCGCAAGACAGCGATTTTGACAGCTGAGTCCGCGCTTCACAAAACGGTTTTCCTATGGGCGATTTTCACAATACGACATTTTTCCCCATTGGAACGCATTCAATAGATTTCAATGCATTCCAATGGGGAACCGCATTTCGCAAGACAATGTTTTCATAAGACAGCAATTTTCACGGAACGAATTAACATCATCTTGCGAGGCACCACTGTATTTCGGATTTTCCTTTTCCAAATTTCTTTGATTCTTTTTTTAAAACCATGGGCTGTGGGTTTGCTTTGTAAGAACCTTTCATAATTTCTTGATTTTCAGCAGGAGTCCAGGTTTTGCATTTATGTTGTTCCAATAGCTTTGCAACAGCGTGTCCTGGTTTCTCAACAGGGTCTGCTGAACCCCGTAGCCCATATGTCACCAGATATCCAGATGTTATAACAGCTGACATGGTCCTTGTTGATCGTGGCAATGACCAATCCAGTATGGATTTCTCTTTATATCCTCTCATCATGATGGTTGGTGGACACAGTTAATCTGGTTTCTAAGCTGAGACCTGTTTGGCTTGGGTGGGAGAACCTTCAGGTAGCAGTACTTCTGCCAGCATAGCCATTGATGATGATCTTTCTACTACTCATTATAATTGGAAACAGTCATGAATCCTGTTGATCCAGCTGGGTTATTGATACATGCTGACTGTAGTTATTTATATTATTGGTTGACAAGCTTCAGTGCAAGAAAAAAAAGGATTTGTTCAAATAAATGGATTATAAAAATACACAGTGCAGTCTATTCAGAGGTAAGCCCCATTGTGTTCATTGGGACTTATTTTCTGGAAAACCTCTATAGGGAGGCATCCTTAATGTTACTGCCATCAGACAACATGGTTCTCCTATAACTCATCTCTGTACATCTCTTTATTGCAATTGGCCCTATTTTTTCTCCTATTACTTTGCATTTAAAAACTTAGCTTGCAGAGAAACAAAACAGCACACTCTAAAAATCTTTTAAAAATCACTATTTAACTAGCATTATTTTGACACAGGGTGATTTGAGCATACAGTGGTGCCTTGCAAGGCGATGTTAATTCATTCCCCGAAAATTGCTGTCTTGTGAAAACATCATCTTGCGAAATGTGGTTCCCCATTGGAATCCATTGAAATCCATTGAATGCGTTTCAATGGGGGAAAAAAAGTATTGCGAAGCATTGGTCTTTAAAAAAACCCGTCTTGCGAAGCATAGACCTAAACATCGTCTAGTGAAAATCACCCATAGGAAAAATCATTTTGCAAAGCGCAACAACGATTGCAAAAAAACATTGTCTTATGGATTAATCGCCCCGCAAGGCAATCGTCTTGTGAGGCACCACTGTACTTTAAAAGGACTCTAGATTTGTGATTCTCAAACAAACAAACAAACAAACAAACAAACAAACAAACAAACAAACTAACTAACTAACTAACTAACTAACTAACTAACTAACTAACTAACTAACAAAAAACCAAGACCACCCTGAGTGCTGTAAACAGTCACTTACCTATTTGACTGTGTTGAACCATAAAAGAGAGGTTGGAGGAGAGAAAATGACAATTTGGGATTTTAAGAATAGAATCCATTGATTTCTCAGAAATTACTAACTCACCTCTGCACTGTGCACTGATAGACAACCCAATTAAAATAGGTCTGTATTATAAATTTTAAGGCTGACTTACATCCAGACAACATGGTACAGTTAGGGTACAATACACATGGCCTTCTAGGTGCTATTTGCCTCCAACTTTCATCAGTTTCTGCCAGCATGGCCAGTGGTCAGAGGTGCTGGGAGCTGTGGATGAGAAACCTCTGAAGGACAATAGGTTCTCATGCTCTTGTGTTATGCTAAATGTGAAGACACACAATAATATACCCTCCTCTCCCACAGTGAGAGGCAGACAATTATGTTTTGATGGCTTGATGTTGTGTGATGCTCTAGTTCCTGCTAGCTGTGGCCAGTGTGGAACTGGGTTGAGAAAGCACAAAAAGCTAGGATGTCACTGCATCCTATTAGACGTTTTTGGTGGTAACGCATATTTAGTGTAATGTCTAGCCAGACCCTTAGGAGGATGGAGAATGAACTAGACTTGTCAAAAGAGTTCATTGATTTATAGAAGCTCTCCAAGCTGCATGTTATAGTTTGGAAAAATAGCCTTCCCCCACCCCTTGTAAAAACTAATTTTTCAAAGTATTGTTCATGTTTAAGCTTTTTGTGCAGGCAACGATTGTTCCAGAAACATTTCCTGCACTCAGCATTTATTCCTAAGTGTGATCATTTGATAAGATTTTGCAGATACTCACACTTTTCCCTCCTACCATTAATATATTCTCCCTTTCTATTTATACTCTTGAATTGATTTCCAATCTCTAACATTTAAACAATAAAGACAACCTCAGGTTTCAACACTGCAAATACAGGAGACAATGTATGCAGCCTCCTCATTGATTGACTCTTCTGTTTTTATAGATTCATTCTCTAGGAAAAAAAAATCATTAAATACGACACAAACAGATTTGTAGCCATCGATTTCATGACATACTAGTCTGACACACTGCGTTTTTAATATCTGATGTATTAATTATGTTGTTAATGTAATTTGTAGAGTGAAATGTAAATCATTTGGGAGCTGACTAGGTAGTATTAGATGCATTGCATATATAAATACTTGCTTAAGTATAGTAGGAACTGCTATCAAGGATAATACACAAAAAGCCACTAAATCAGTTTATTAAACATTATAGACCCATAAGGAAAACTTTTCTCTGCCTGTTTTATTGTGTAAGTATTTGAAGATCTCAATACTTTGTATAGAGCTAAACATGGATTAAAGTGTCTGTCTTGGCTCTTAACTTTAAATGGCAGCAACCCTTCAGATTCATCCAGTTCTGTTCCTTGGAAATAACTCTGCGGGTCCTCTGCTGGGGCAAGTGGGCACTGCTTCACCTCTGACACTGGTTATCTCCAGTCATGCCACTTCTGCCTTTCTCCTTACCAGAGGCACATGCCTCCTGGATGTGTAGGTGTGAATGCTTGGCTGCTTACTTTGCCTGCTTCATTCTCTCTCTCTCCCTCTCCCTCTCCCTCTCCCTCCCTGTGTGTGTGTGTGTGAGAGAGAGGGAATTCCAGCTGTTGTCCTGGCTTCATATACCCTCGCCTGCTGTGCCTTCTGTCACAACAACCACAGTGAGCACCATTGAGTGCCTCTGACTTGACAGCTGCCAAGGATTAATCTGAAATCCTACGTATGCAAAGAATATGCCGCATCCCTCACCTACATCCTTTTTGTAGCAAAGAAACAAATATCTGTTGATCCAGTTACCATTATAATGGCCAGAATATGATTATCGTTGGTGGCATGTACATTTTCAATGCTGAAGCTTGGAAGTAATTGCTTTGAGGAGTCTTTTAAAAAACAGCCAAAGAGAAGTAAAGGAAGCTCACATCCGAGTCACAGAAAGAAGAAATTTCCACGTTAAAATAATGCTTGATGCATTTCTATACATGGAGCATCATTTTATCTTGTGTATGGTGTTCTCCAATGGTGGCCTTCTGCTGGTAGAAAAGTGAAAGCAAGAGGCTGCTGGTTGTTGTGGGTTTTTCAGGCTCTTTGGCCGTGTTCTGAAGATTGTTCTTCCTGGCGATTCACCAGTCTCTGTGGCCGGCATCTTCAGAGTGCTGTCTTCTGAAGATGCCGGCCACAGAGACTGGGGAAATGTCAGGAAGAACAACCTTCAGAACATGGCCAAAGAGCCTGAAAAAACCCACAACAGCCATTAGATCCCAGCCGTGAAAGCCTTTGCGAATACAAGAGGCAGCTTTTCCCTCTCCTGACTGCAGCCCCCCCCGGGCACTCCCAACATTTGCTCTAGAGCAGTAGAAAGCCTCCAACTCTGGTTTTTAGGCAGCACTGGGAGGGGAGAGGAAAGCAGTCACATTACAACCACTGGTGAGTGCAGTGCTGGGTTTAGCTTACAGATTTATAGTTCAAACAATTCATTTTCATTAACCTTGCATTATTTTACTGCAGTGCACTTTGAGTGTTTTTTGAGGTAATCAGTTTCAGTTAGTAAAGCCCAAGGAGGTAGACAAGGCACTTGTATGATGTAAAGTACCACATCTTATTTCAATCCTTGCCATCTTGACTATTAAAATCTACCAATAATAAAACAGTAGAATGAGCCACCCATGCCCTCAGTGCTTCTCCTCAGGAAGGCCCTGTGCCCTCCTGTTTAAAAGAAACTCTCACAAGACCTATTCATAAGAAAACTAATTTGGCAACGGATCATTTGAACAACTATATAGACCCATCTCAAATATTCCATTTTTGGGCAAATTAATTTCGAGGATGATCGATAATCAGTTTCAAGCATTCTGGGAAGAAACTAATAGTGTAGATCCATTTCAATTGCATTTTAGGCTGCGCCCTGGGACTGAATCAGCCTTGATCACCTTGCAAGACAATGTCTGAAGGGAAGCAGACAGGCGGAGTGTAACCCTATTGGCCCCACTGGATCTTTCTGTGGCCTTTGATACTATGAACCACAATATCCTGGGAAGGCTATCAAGTTTAGGGACTCTTTTCTCCACTGGTTCCTGTTCTTTCTTTAGGGCTCATTCCGGATGGTACAGCTTTGGGGATGGTGTCTCCATCCCTTGGGCTCTTTGCTACAGGATCCCACAGGGATCAATCATATATCCACAATGCTTTTTAACATGTACAGTGGTGCCTCACAAGACAAATGCCTCGCAGAACAAAAAACTCTCAAGACGAATGGTTTTGGCAATGGGGTTGATGACTCGCAAGACAAATGTTCCTATGGCCGTCCGTGCTTCACAAGACAAATGTTTTTTGTTCCTGCCTCATGTTTGCTGATTTTTAAATGTTTTTCTATGATGTTTAAAATGTTAAAGTTTTTTGATTGAAATTTTTGAAATCATCTGCACAATATGTATGGCTTTAAAGAGCACTTAACAAACCCTTTGTAAACCGAATTTGACTTTGTTCTGACTTTTTTTGCCCATAGGAACACATTCATTAGATTTCAATACATTCCTAAGGGAAAACGCGTTTCGCAAGATGAATTTTTCGCAAGACAACATTAACCGCGGAACGAATTAAATTCGTCTTGCGAGGCACCACTGTATTTGAAACTGTTGGGAGAAGCCATATGGGTTTTGCTGTAACCAGTATGACAATGACATTCACTGGTTAGAGGGAAACTTGCCTAGCCTTTATGAGGTTACACTCCTGCTGAAGAATCAGGTCTGCAGCTTGGCAGTACTCCTGGACCTGGCACTCTCTATGGAGGCTCAAATATCGGCTGTGGCCAAGAGTTTTCCAGTTCATTGCCCTGTTCTATCCCTACCTGGCTAGGAAATGCCTAGCAACAATGATTCACACATTTTCAATCTCAAGAATAGACTACTGTAATGCTTTCTATGTAGGACTGCCCTTGAAAACAGTATGGAAACTTCAGCATGTCCAATAAGCAGCAGCCAGACTGATATCTGGGACTAGTACTGTATATTCAGTCATATATCCCCAGTCTTGTCATGCCTTCCTTGGCTCCCTGTCAGTTTCTGGGCCCAATTCAAGTTCACCTTATGAACTATAATGCCCTTAATGGTATAGGACCTCAATACTTTTCAGAACACCTCTCTCAAAAATCAGCTGCCTGCTTTATATTTTCCTCTCAGTCCATGATGCTAAAAGGGGCCACACCAAGGGAGTCCAAAAAGGTGACCACAAGGAATCAGGGTTTTTTGGTGGTGGCCCCCAGTCTCTGGAATAAGTTACCAACTGAGATATGCCAGGCTCCTTCCCTCTTTACATTCAGAAAAATTGTGAAAACAGAATTAGTCAAAACTGACTTCAGCAACTGATTCTCCTGGATGCCATTAATTTTAATGTTAATCCCCCCCCATTTTGTATTTAGACCTAAACTTGTGAATTTGCATACTGCCGAATGTATTTTGGTATATAGGGTTTTATCGGGTTTTAAGTTTTAACCTGCAAAGTGCCCAAAGTAGTCCTGGCACTAATGGAGCAGTATATAACTCAAATAAATGTAAAATAAATACCTGGAAACCCATTGTGCTTGTTGTGCCACAATTCCAAAGCTAGTGCAAGGATGGTATCCAGTACACTTGCACAACACAACTGTTTCCACAGCCACCTGTGCAACCGTGTAATCCAGCATAACTGCACGAAGCAGAGAACTCTGCTGGATTTCAGCCTCTAAATAGCATTCACTTGAGTTTTCTGCATGATCTCCTCAGAGATGGGGAAATACCATTTTCCATGATGGCCATGTGGACTGGGATAGTCAGGGAATGGTAGACCATGGGAGAACAGGCATTCCTTCAGACACCTGGATCCCAAGCTATGCCTAGGGCTTGAATAGTAAGTGGAATTGTGTTTAGAGATAGTCGGGGGCTACACCATGAATGGGATGGCTGCACAGTGGTGTTTAGCCAGTCAGGTTACACTGCATGGTGTTGTCACCAAGAAAGTGCCTGTTCATATAAATGAACAGATGAACAATTTCACAAAGATCAGTGATTTGGGTTGGTTTTTTTTTTTTTTTTTGGCACTGCTGAAAGTGTTCCCTCAAATCTGCAAGCACTTCATGCTCAGCTGTATATCACTGTTCTCCTGGTAAGCCCACTAGCTGTTAATGCCTTCTTGCCTGACATTTGACAGGTGACCTTAAAAGGCAAAGTGTTTCCCTTTCAAAGAAGCCACACAGTAGAAAAGGATGGAGAATGAGACTGTGTTTGGGAAGTAGCGACATACTGTACACTTAAATGTCAAGGTAGTCTATGCTGCCAATCTTATATACTGGATGATGTCAGCCTTGATAGGAAATATGTTTTTAAACTGTGATTTAGAATTCCTTTAAAAGGGATTTAAGGCTATATCCCATAGAGATGGAATGTATAAATTAATTAAGTAGCAAAGCTCCATGGAGTGTCTCTCCTTACAAGAACTGTAAACTAATCTACTCTCAAAGATGCATCAAGCATTTTACTATTTGAAGTTACATATTAAATATTTTTCTTTCTTTCCCTGGTTCTCATACAAAAGCATTGCCATTTGAATTGGCTGCATTCTTTTAAACATGTGTACCTTAATTACTGTTTTATTTTTGTGCTCTTATTGTTGTATTATTTTAACATGGGTCAAATCTCAGAACAAACAAACAAACAAAAAGCTAATCTGTTAACTGCAGAATGCATAAAACCCTACTGCTATGAAAATTAAACATTCTCAGCACTTAATGGCCCAAATCCTGTTGTTTAGCATGGCAAATTGCATAAGAGAAGGCCCAGAAAATTCATAAGGATTTGGTGAATCAGCTCTTCAGTAAGTGCCATTGATCAAAATGAGGCTGCTCTAAATATGACTTAAGATGCTGCCGTAAGTCACGGTTATATTTGAATCAATGGAACTTATGGAGGAGCTGACTCACCAAATTCCAGTTGATTCAACGGGTCTACTCTTGTGCAATTTATGACACTAAGCAATAGGATTTTGGCCAATGAATCCTTCTTCTAATTACAAACAATTTGTAGCATATATTTTGGTTAAGAAAATCCAGAAGAAAGGAGCTACAGAATTTTTTTAATGGTTCAGGATCACCCCAGCAAGAGTTCTATTACTGCTACTGTTTGTTTGCAGTACATATTACCGTATTTGCCAGTGTATAAGGCTACTGGGCGTATAAGACGACCCCCCAACATTCCCACTCAGAATGTAGAGTTTGTTATATACTTGCTGTATAAGACTACCCCCTCTTCCGCATGCGTGATTCTGCTTTGGCTGCATCATGGGGAGAGTTCCTTTTACCCCTTTTGGTTCCTTTTCGGAGAGAGACAGGGTTTGCTGGAAGAAGGAACAGCAGAGAGGCGGCAGTCATTTTGGAGAGGCAGCAGCCATGTGGTCGCATCTCAAAATGGCTGCCTCCTCTCTGCTGTTCCCCACAGTCAGCTGTTCGCCGCTACAGTCAGGCTGTTCCCAGGCTAGGAGTGGGGCTCTACTCGGTCTTATTACCAGGTAAGTAACCTCTGGGAGAGAGGGAGGGTTTGCTGGACATGCACCCGGTGTACAAGACGACCCCCCCACTTGGAGGCATGTTTTTCAGGGCCAAAAAGTCATCTTGTACACCAGCAAATATGGTACATAAACAACCATGACATAACACTCCCTTTCATGTTTTCCAAGTTTCATGGTTGTTACCACCAATAACATCACTCTAACAATCTATTTAGCATATCATGCAGGAAGAGTGACTGGATGAGAAAGAAGACACAAGTTGCTTAAAAGAGGAAAATTCAGTAGTGCATTTCTAAATGCAAGTGACCCATGCTGAATCCTCCACACAACCATTAAAAGTAGAGGAATCCTCTCCTCCTTTTCATTTGGTCACCCTATGCAAGCAAACCTGGCTTTTTAGCCAGTAATTTCTATGAAATGCTAAGTGTGTCACTAGGGGAACCTCTCAGGTTGAAGCATGCGGACAAGCCCTAAGTAACCAGAATACACTCATTTTCACTGATTCTAATATCTAGTAGTACAATAATTTCAATACCTAGTAAACTCCTAGATTATCTGGTTAGTCACTGTTAGAAGCAGTGTCCTAGACTAGATGATATTTTGTTTGTTTCATTGCTAATCCTTAGCTAGTTTCTTTTAAAAGGCTCAAAATAAAACAACTGGAATGGTAATAATGCTGGAAATGTTACAGAATCCAACTTTTGTGAGTCCAACAATTATTTTTTATATATATGTGCGTGTGGGGGGGGGGGTTTAAAGCAAATTTGCTAAACAGATCTTTCTATGGCCTGCTTTCTACAGTCCTTCCAAAATATCCTGGCCCAGCCAGGTGATTGTTTGCAGATCAACAAACATTGACATGGGTACATCTCTTTTTCACTTGTCTACTAAACTAAGTTTGAAATGAACTCTCTAGAGAAACAATTCTAGTATATTAAGCTGTAGTAGCAATTACTTCTTCCATTGATTTGCAGTTGTACTAGTTACTTATATTGACACTTCTATTGCTTCCATGCCAAAGTGAATCAAAATGTTAGTAGGTGGTAACTGGAAAAATCTGTAGTTACTTTCTCCATGATGTTTAAAATAATTATTGGCAGTATCATTTATTCTGTTGTTGCCATTCCTCATCCAGACCCAACATGTGTTCTAAAAACTATTTACAGGATCTTCCACGAGACAATCAGAATATTTCAGGACAATTGGTGAATGTTTCAGTATTTACTGATCATTGAACTAATACCGACAGTACTGGCAAGAGGTTTGCAGAGTTGCCTCCAGGTAACATCTAGTAGAGAAACTTTCGGTATCCATTTAGCAGATATCAATTTATTAGAGACTTTTGTTTAAAACTGCCTGAAATATATTAATGGGAAACTTTACTTAAATCAAAAGGGACGTGGTGGCGCTGTGGGTTAAACTGCAGAAGCCTCTGTGCTGCAGGGTCAGAAGACCAACAATCATAAGATCAAAGCCACACGAAGGAGTGAGCTCCCATCGCTTGTATCAGCTCCTGCCAACCTAGCAGTTCGAAAGCATGTAAATACAAGTAGATAAATAGGTACCACGTCGGTGGGAAGGTAAGGGCGTTCCATGTCTAGTCGCGCTGGCCACATGACCACGGAAACTATCTTTAGACAAACGCTGGCTCTATGGCTTGGAAACAGGGATGAGCACCGCGCCCTAGAGTTAGACATGACTGGACTAAATGTCAACGGGAACCTTTACCTTTACCTTATTTAAATCATGGCTTTAAATTGGTATTACTTTCTTGATTGTTTAAAAATAATTAATTTCAAGTGAGTCACTCTGCTTTATTCTTACTGATCATCTGTCATTAACAGTCAGAAGTGGAGATAGCTGGTTCTGTCTTCTTCTTAGAAAGCTACTTTTCTCCCATACAGTTCTTAAGATGAAGGGTTAGAGTGAGACTAAATTAGGATGCTATTGGATAGCCAAGCTGGACTGGAATAAATAGGGTCACTTATGGTCACAATGAGGTACAGTGTGCCATTTGGTGTGATCCTTGTATTTAAGTGCAAAAATCACATTGTTTTGCGTCAGGAAACCACACAACACCTCAAGCAACCTTATTTAGTCCTTCCCTTTAAAAGGAAAGGAAAAAGAATAACAAATAACACCCAAAAATCCTTCCTGTCTCTCAGGAGAAAACTTTCAATTGATTTTTTTTTAAAAAAAACCCATAGCACAACAGCTCTGCCTTAGAAGGCTTTTCTTAAAAAAATACCATTTGCTTCCTCTGTCTCGTCCTCCCCAGAGGGACAGGAGGAAGCTTCCAATTTTCCAACATTGTCAAGCCCAGCCATTTTGGTTTGATCCCAGTGATCACACATGCTGGAACACAACCAAAATGGACTTATTCTACCTGAACCAACTGCCCCCCCATCAAAAAGAAAAACCAGTAGCCCCTGACAGTTACTAAAAAGGTGCAGGCAGGCATACATCAGGGATAAGCTGGATTGCAATGGCATGTGGAAAAGGAGTGAACCAGCCTGTTTCAGAGCAGACAAAAGAGTAGGACACATCACTGTCTGGTCACAATCTTAGTTGTCCATAGATCCCAAAGTTTAGTTATGATTAAAGTTTTCATGAAATTTCAGTGAGACAATCTGTGACTAATTCAATCTGGACTGAATCCTGAGATACACATGCATGATTGAGCCCTGTCAAAATATAAAGGATTAACTGTGAATGCAAGTCATATTGATTGCATGGGGCCAGAGTAAGCGTAATATTTCCTCTCTGGTGTTCCTGCTCATTGCAGCTCTGTACAAGCCTTCAGTGTCTCACTAGAACCAAGAACTTTAGGAAGATATTTGTTGACGTTCCTATCTTTTTCTTGCTCTACTATCCCTCTTTCAGATCTGTCCCAAAATAATTTGCTGCCGTAAATGGCCAGCAAATAGTGCTCCTTGCCACAACCACAACCACAACCACAACCACAACTACAAATGTCCAAATACGTCACATATAAAGCTTGTCAAGCAATTATAGCATATAAAGGAGAAAATTGCACCAGCTCCTATCACTATACCTAGCTGTAAAAATACAAAAATAATGGCTGAAATCCTGTTGCACAAATTTACACTGCATAAGGCTGGTGACGTCCTCAACTGTGACAGTTTTTCATAAACGAAACATTTCCAATTACCTCCCCTAATCAAAGGTTCCAAGGCTCTCTTAGGTTCCCTTTCATCGGGAAAAGTCTTTAATTTCTGAAAATTGTTGTTGCTACTGGTACAATCATTCCATGGTAGCAATTTTCATTACTTCCCCTTCCTGCCAATGAAAGAGATCCCACAGGAGCCTTGGGACCTTCAGAAGAGGATGTGAAAATGTTTTATGCTCTCATTTATCCTTGCCTTTCTCACTGTTGATTTCCAAAGCACTATGTACTTCAGTGTTTTGTTACCTATAAGTCATTTATTGTCTTGACCATAGTGAAATGAAAAGCATCATTTTACAGATGATAAAACTGTATCGGCACATGACATTAAACAGTCAATATGAAGTCAGTTGATTGAAATAGCCTTGAAACAAAAACAATAAAATTATCCTTACAGAAATCTCATATACAGTGGTGCCTCGCATAGCGACGTTAATCCATGCAGCAAAAATCGCTGCTAAGCGATTTCATCGCTATGCGATTTTAAAAAGCCCATAGAAACGCATTAAAACCTGTTTAATGCGTTCCTGTGGGCAAAAAACTGACCTTAAAGCGAAGATCCTTCATACGGCGGCCATTTTCACTGCCTCTAAAGCAAGGAATCCGCTCAAAAACACAGCGGGCAGCCATTTTTTTTACCCAGTGGCCATTTTGGAACTGCCAATCAGCTGTTAAAAAATCATTGCTTTGTGATGATCGGTAAGCGAAACAGGGAACCAATCATTGCAAAGCGAAAAAACCGCATAGGAAACATCACAATGCGATCGCTTTTGCGATCGTGAAAAGTTTGTCGCTATGTGGTTTCGTCGCTAAACGGAGCGCCCATTAAGCGAGGCACCACTGTATGGGATTCTAAGCAGAACAGATACAGTTTTGCAAGCAGGGCATCACGAAAGAACAGAAAGATTGAAATCCTGTTGCCCTAAATTATACCATACAAGGCTATTAAGGTCATCAACTGCAGCAATTTTGGAGGAAATAAAACTTTTCCAATGTCTTTCCCAAAGGTCCTGGTCTCCCATCGAATCATTTCATCATTAAGAAGTCATTGGGGGCCATGAAATGGTAGTCTTCAATTTCCAAAAACTGCTGGCACTGGAGTTGCTACCTATGACAATGATTTTCAGAAATTAAAGGCTTCTCCCAATCCCACAGTCTTCAGTGGCTCCCCCAACAAAAGAATTTTCATGGAAGCCTATGGACCTTCAGGGTGGGGGTGTGGAAATGTTTTATTTACAAACAAATTGCTGCAGCTGATAACGTCATCAGCCTTGAATGTCATAAGTTATTGTGGTAGATTTCAGCTAACAAATCAATAACTAACCGTGTGCTTCCCTTTCATAACACCCAGTGCCTACTGCCCAAAGCTGCTGCCTCTCTCCCCTTTGTGAGGCTGACCAGTCGTAACAGGCATGTCACCTTATTCCTGTCCTTTGAGAACATGATCAAGTTGCCATACAGTTCAGAAACAGTATGTCTACACCTCTTGCTGACCTCAAATATCAAAAACCATCTTGAAGATTTAACATGAAATGCAGTATTAAATTCTCAGGGAAATGATTTTCAGCTGCTTTATGTCTAGCTCTTGGGTTTTTTAAAACCTCTTTAAAATGTGTAAGGTTAAAGGTAAAGCTTCCCCTTGACATTTAGTCTGATTGTGTCCGGCTCTAGGGCGCGGTGCTCATCCCCATCTCCAAGTCATAGAGCCACCGTTTGTCCATAGACAGTTTCTGTGGTCACGTGGCCAGCATGACTTGACACGGAACGCCATTACCCTCCCACCGTGATGATAGCTATTGATCTACTCTCATTTACATGCTTTCGAACTGCTAGGTTGGCAGGAGCTGTGACAAGCGACGGGAGCTCACTCCATTGCGTGGATTCGATCTTACGACTGCTGGCCTTCTGATGTTGCAGCACAGAGGCTTCTGCAGTTTAACCTGCAGTGCCACCACATCCTCTTAAAATGTGTAGATGTTATCTAATGAAAGAATTAAAATGAGATCTGAGCAAGAGATCAGTTCCATCTCTTACACTTGAGAACAGAAAATTATGGACAGTCAGAGTTCAGTGTTTGCTATGGCTGATAAGACCACCACCCCAAAGTATATTACAAATTCTCAGGCCCAGAACTTGAGAAATAAGCATATTTCCCTGACAGTGAGCTCAGATATCAAATCCCTTTTGATCTGGAAGTAAAATGGGACAACAGAAAAATTAGGTAGTGTTTTGGCATAATAGAGGTACTCTGTAGATATGGATGACCATGTCAGATATCTTTCAGTGAAACTCGTTATTTAAATTTCCTTGATATGCTCAGCAGGGCTTTTTCTGAATCTACATAAACCAGATTACAGCTTTACAACTTCAGATATGTGACACTTTTGAGTAGATGTTTCTTTATACTGAGTCATTTTTGAGCAGGATGGGCCTTTATTTGCATTACCAAAAAACATTGAAAAGTTCTTTTTTGGATAATAGCTCTCAGAATCCCTTCCCCTGCATGGCCACTGGCAACTATTCTGTTCTTTCATACATCAAAGTGTGACTACATAGTGAAGGAAATGTGAATTCACTCACATTCACTTGCTGTGAAGTTACACCAGTGAATTTGGATTTCTTTTGGTCTGTTTGCATTAACTGGCCACTAAGGGAGAGAGGAGGAAAGCCTTGTTTACAGCCTGTTTGCGGCTGTTATAGCCCCACAGGAGGTGCAGGGAACTGCTTAATAAGCTATAAACTAGTGTTTCTACCTCTCATTTCCTCCTCTCAATTTTTGGGGTGTGTGTGTCTAAGTGCCCTATCATGCAACAATGCTGGCACCAAGTTTCTTTTAAAAAGAAATGGAGAATAGCTTTGCTTGCTGTTCCTAAACTGTTTGGTTAAAGAAAGAGAAAAATCTTGCTGATGGAGAGGAACTTTGCTCGCCATTCCTATGTGAATACTGGCGTGGAGGCTTTTTTGTATAAGTTCAAGTGATCACACTGCCTCAACCAATTGGAATGGATCTGGGTCTTTTTTTAAACTAGAAGCCCCAGAAGGAGAGGCAAAACCTATGAATTTGAGGGGGGGTGTGTGACAAACCCAGACCTACTGGGATATGTCACACAGTTACACTAAGCTGCCACCAACCATTCCCTATAAGAAGTCACACAGACTAGGGATGGATTTTCAAACAATAAAAAGAATAAGGTTTATTTAAATACACACAGGGAAAAATAAACAATCAGGTAAATAAGATAAAGTAACGTGGCTTATTCTCACTCATACAAGCATACAGTTTGGTTCACCCAGAACCCTTAACTTAAAGCACAGACCCTGAACCTATCAGTTCTGGCTACCCAACAGACACCTGAACCTATCAGGTTGGTACTCTGACACACAGAAGTACCCTGTCTGACACACAGACTCCCACAACAGCTTCTTCTTCCCAGCTGCTGCTTCGTCACAACCCAGTGTCTCTCAGTGTCTCCCAGTGTCTCATAAACTCTCCACACACGCTTCACATATTTATACAGTACAGCCCCTCCTCCTGATGTCCCGCCTTCCACTCCCCATAGGATGGAACTTTCCCTCCAAACCCATGACAGACAGGTAACATCAGTGCTGTATGTAACACCTCCCCTCTTTATAAGTTGTTTTGTAGGGGGAAAGCTAACGTGCTTTTCACCAAAAAAACAACCTGGATAAAATACACAACAACAGTTATACATACCATATTATACTTACTCATACTTACATTCTAAGTTAACCCATAGCAAATAGGCATTTAAACATTTACCATATACATTACATCAATTTACCTTTATTCATACAAACCAAATTCAAAAACCAGGTACATTTTAACCTTTTGTCATCATTATATACATATAGTCCATGTTCTTTCGCCGTCTTCAATCTTCAGGTCTTCTTGATAAGGCGTCAGCAACACAGTTCACTGACCCTCTGACCACCTTCACTTCAAAGTCATAGTCCTGTAGGTTTAAAGCCCACCTCATAAGTTTGCTATTGTGGGTTCTCATTGTCTTTAACCATTGCAATGGTGAATGGTCAGTACACAGAATAAAATGTCTTCCCCAGATGTAAGGCTTGGCCTTCTGGATCGCGTAGACTATGGCCAAACACTCCTTCTCCACGGTTGCCAAATGTCTCTCACCTTTTTGAAGTTTCCTACTCAGGTAGGACACTGGATGCTGGTCACCATTCTCATCCTCCTGGCACAGAACTGCTCCTACGCCGCTGTTAGACGCATCGGTGTAGATGATGAACTCCCGGTCGAAGTCTGGAGCACGCAGGACAGGATAGTTGATTAACGCCTCCTTCAACCTCTGGAACGCCGCCTCACAGTCGCTGGTCCACGGGATGCGGTCATCAGCCTTCTTCCTCGTCAGATCGGTCAGCAGAGCCGCAATCTCGCTAAACCTCGGGATGAACTTTCTGTAGTAGCCCACCAACCCAAGAAATGATTTGACTTTTTTCTTGGTGTTGGGTCTAGGCCAATCACGAACAGCTTCTATTTTGGCCTCCAGGGGTTTTATCACTCCTCCCCCTACCATGTGACCCAAGTATTTTATTTCTGGGCTACCCAGCTGACACTTGCTGGCCTTTACTGTTAGCCCTGCTGCACTTAACCTCTGCAGCACTAACTCCAGGTGTATCAGGTGATCTTCCCAGGTATTACTGAAGATCCCTATGTCGTCAATGTAGGCCACTGTAAAGTCACTGAGCCCTGCTAAGGTCTGGTCCATCAGCCTTTGGAATGTGGCTGGTGCATTTCTGAGACCAAAGCTCAGGACTCGAAACTCATAGAGACCAAAAGGGCTGCAAAAGGCAGTCTTTTCTTGATCCCTGGGATCAATTCTTAATTGCCAATATCCCTTTACCAGGTCCAATGATGAGATGAACCGACAACCCCCTATGGTTTCAATCAGGTTGTCTAGCCTGGGCATTGGGTAGGCATCAGGAGTGGTTACACGGTTTAATTTCCTGTAATCAACACAAAACCTAATGCTCCCATCAGGCTTGTCCACAAGGACTATCGGAGAGGACCAAGGACTAGAAGAGGGGACGATTATGTTCTCCCTAAGCATCTCGTCCAGCTCCTTTCGCACCTTGTCCCTATAGGGTCCCGTTACTCGGTATGGGGATACTGCCTGCGGGGGTGCATCCCCTGTGTGGATCCGATGCATCACTCCCTTCACTATCCCCGGCTTGTTGGAAAACACCTGTTGATATTTACTAAGCAGCATTTTTAGTTCTTGCTGCTGATCTTGGGTGAGTGCAGGACTGATCTTTACCTCCTCTGGGTTGTATTTTACTTCCCCTCTACCCTCCCAGAAGGGTAATTCCGCTTCCTCACTCTCAGCTGCTTTTATCGCGAATAAAACCCTCTGTTCCCCTCTGTAGTAGGGTTTTAGGGCATTCACATGAACCACCCTCCTTGCTTGGTTCTCCTCCTGCTCTACTAGGTAGTTCAGGTCTGACATCTTGGAGATGACCCTATATGGTCCTGCCCATTTGAGCTGCAGTTTATTCTCTCTGCAGGGCCTAAGCCAAAGCACTTCCTCCCCTGGGTCAAAGTGCCTCTCTCTAGCTTTGTGGTCATACCATGTTTTCTGTCTGACCTTCTGAGCTTGCAGGTTTTCTGCTGCCAGCTCTAGATTTCTCTTTAGGTCATTCATCAGGGTGTCTATGTAAGTCACAACGTCTTGTGGGTCATCCTGGGTGATCTGCTCCCAATTTTGTTTGATCAAATCAAGAGGCCCTTTCACCCTTCTCCCAAATAAAAGTTCAAATGGACTGAACCCGGTACTGGCTTGTGGCACTGATCGATAAGCAAACAAAAGGGATTGCAGCTTCTGGTCCCAATTGTTTGGATTCTCTGCCAAGTAAGCCCTAATCATGCGCATTAGAGTCCCATTGAACTTCTCAGTTAACCCATTACTTTCCGGATGATAGGCAGTGGTTTCCTTGTGCTTAATTCCACAGATCTGCCATAAGCGTTTCATGAGCTTTGATGTGAATGATGCTCCCAAATCTGTGATTATCTCTGAGGCAAATCCCATCCTGGACATATACCCCACCAAAGCATCGGCCACTGTGTTAGTTTCAATGTTAGTCAAGGGTATGGCTTCAGGATACCTTGTGGCATGGTCCACAATTGTTAGGATGAACCTGTTCCCCCTCTTTGTGGCCTTGGGCAAAGGTCCCACAATATCCACCCCTATACATTTGAACGGAGTGTCAATCACAGGCAAAGGGCACAACTTTGCTTTGGTCCTGTCGCGGTTATTCCCCTGCCTTTGACACACATCACATTGTTTACAGAACTCCCTGATCTGCTTCCCTATGTCAGGCCAGTAGAAATTCTGTGTGATTCTCTGCTGTGTTTTGTTCACCCCTAAGTGTGCAGCAAACATGTCAGAGTGACCCCTTTGTAAGATCATGGGGCGATACTTTTCAGGTACCACCAGCTGACTTTTGATCCCATCTCCCCCTTTTGAGATATTCCTCAGGGTTTCTCTATATAAAATCCCCTTTTTCTCCAGAAATCTCACTGGGGTTTCAGGTGTTAGCTGGGCGTCAGTCACCTGTTCAAAACACTTTTGGAGAGTGGCGTCTGCCTTTTGCTCCTGTCCAAATCTGCTGTCTGTGGTTAAGGTTTCCACCACAGCTTCTGAACTCCCCTCTGCTTCCGTCTCTGGCTCATCATTACCCCCCTGAACTGTCCCCGTGGTGGCTTGTGAGCGTGTAATCACTAGCACCCGTTTCACATGTTCAGCCAGGTCATTTCCCACGAGCACGGCTGCTGGCAGAGTCGCTGAAATTGCTAGCCGCCAAACTCCCCTCCAGCCTTGAAAGTTGACAGGTACCTCTGCTACTGGCAGAGAGATTACCTGCCCCTCAATCCCTGCCACCTTCATGCTCTCATTTGGGATTATAAACTCCCTAGGAATAATATCTGGATGGCACAGGGTTACCTGGGAACAAGTGTCCCGCAGCCCCCTATACTGACGGTCAAGTATTCCTACGTCCACCCCTGCTGTCTCAAACAACTGAGAATCTGTTTTTACCAGCAAGCAGCGCTTTACCTCTATAAGAGGACCATTTTCCTCAGCCTGATCAACAGAGGTAGCTGTTCCAGACTGAGTAGTCATGGCAACAGGCTCCCTCAGTGACACTGAGCTTTGCTCTTTCTGGACACAGAACACAGCTTTTGGCTTGGTCCCACTAGAATTCTGAGGCACCATTCCTTTTAGCTGCTTTAGTTTCTCACACTCTGAGATTAGATGACCCTTTCCCTGACAGAAATAGCATTTTCTGGTGTATTTTGATTCTCTCTCATCTTGTTTTGGTTTTCCCTCCAAAATCTGAGGTCTTTGTTTCATGTCTGAGGGCTTCCCTTCACCATGGGCCCCTCCCCCTTGCTGGTTTTTCCCTGGTCCCTGAGAGTACTTGCTGTAGGTTTCTTTGGGTTTACCTACAGATTTCCCCTCACCCAAGGGCTTCCTTATTTGGGAAATAAAATCTGCGATCTCTGCGGCTGCTGCCACAGATTTCGGTTTCCTTTCCCTCACCTGGAATTTCAATTCCCCCTGCAGGACTGAATAGAACTGTTCTAGTGCTATCAAGTCTTTAAGCTGCTCATAGGTCTCTACTCCCTCCTGCGATAGCCATTTCTCAAGCAGCCTCACCAATTGGGCCCCCACTTGGGTAAAAGTCTGTTCTGGTTTTTTGGTAAGGGACCTGAATCTTTGTCTCAGCTGCTCTGCATTTATCCCATGTCTGGCAAAGACCAGTTTTTTAAACTCTGCAAAATCTTTCATCAGTTCCTCAGGCATCTCGGCATAAACCTCAGCCAGGCTACCACTGATTAAAGACCGCATGATGGTCATCTTCTCAGTTTCCCTCACTGAGAAGTCCACAAACGCTCTTTCCACTAAGGAAAAGAACACCTCAGGACAATCTCCCTTGTGGTACACAGGGAATTTCTTCAGGTCAGCTTTAGACAATTGGCCTCCCTCAGAATCCCTATTGTTATTATTGTTCTGGTTCAACAGTTCCAGTTTTCTTAATTCAAACGCCATTTTCTCTCTCTCCATTCTTTCTTCTCTCTCCAATCTCTCTATTTCAAATTGCCTTCGTTCTCTCTCTAATCTTTCCTCCATTTCCCTCACCCTCAGTTCATGCTGTTGGGCTAGGAGTATTTTTCTGAGTTCTGGGTCCTGCTCTCCTGTGCTGTCACCTTGCACTGAGCCAAATTCCTCCTCAGAACCTTGGTCAATCTGGGGGTCTTTCACTTCACTCATGTCTGCTATCTGGCTTCGAGTCAAGGGCATAATCCCCCCTCAGAACAGGCTGCTTTAAAAGTCAAGCCTCAGAATAAAACGACCACTTTTTCCCTTCTTGCCTCAGAACCAGCTTTCTCTAGGCTGCTGTTCTTCAGCACTAACTTGCAACAGTATCGAGTCAGAGCCTACCCCCCTCTGCTGGGCCTCTCAGCTGGCAAGCTAGCTCGCTGTTGCTACGCAGTTTTGCCTCAGCTTTTTCCCGCCAAAACTAGGCTGCCTCAGAGCACCTTAATCTAAGTCTCCCCAGTTGGCACGTTCTTCTACTAGCGCACCTCCCCGTGAGGTACACCTAGAAGATTACCTACGCGCCTCAGACTGTCCCTGACTAGACCCCCCTTGCTCTGGGCACACTTGCCAAGGCCTTGCTGGACCGCTGGACAACTGGACCAGTCGTATCCCACACGCTGGACACCAATCAATGTGACAAACCCAGACCTACTGGGATATGTCACACAGTTACACTAAGCTGCCACCAACCATTCCCTATAAGAAGTCACACAGACTAGGGATGGATTTTCAAACAATAAAAAGAATAAGGTTTATTTAAATACACACAGGGAAAAATAAACAATCAGGTAAATAAGATAAAGTAACGTGGCTTATTCTCACTCATACAAGCATACAGTTTGGTTCACCCAGAACCCTTAACTTAAAGCACAGACCCTGAACCTATCAGTTCTGGCTACCCAACAGACACCTGAACCTATCAGGTTGGTACTCTGACACACAGAAGTACCCTGTCTGACACACAGACTCCCACAACAGCTTCTTCTTCCCAGCTGCTGCTTCGTCACAACCCAGTGTCTCTCAGTGTCTCCCAGTGTCTCATAAACTCTCCACACACGCTTCACATATTTATACAGTACAGCCCCTCCTCCTGATGTCCCGCCTTCCACTCCCCATAGGATGGAACTTTCCCTCCAAACCCATGACAGACAGGTAACATCAGTGCTGTATGTAACAGGGGGAACTGGGCTGATTTATATTTTCTTTTGCATCATGTGGTGAATTTTTTAAAAAGTGAATTGGCCCATCCTAGTCCCATCCCAGTTTTCACATTTTTTACTAGTGTGGTTGCACTCTCGGTATACTGTGCATGGGAGCTTGGCAAGATCATACTCTATGCACCTAAAATGTGCAGTCTGAGAGGATCCATGCAGTCACACCATTGGCTGAGGGAGAGCTCCAAAGGCATCCTTGAGTGAACATGGACAACACTGCTATCCAAGACAGCACTAAGCTTCTTCCTCACATGTAAATAAGTACAAAAATAAACTAAGGGCTGGGGAAAGGACAAATGGTCCAGGGACCCATTTAAGAGAACACAATAAAAATGGATATAAAGTGAGACAGATAAACAGAATCTCATCTTGGTGGAAAGGTGATCATTGAGATCAGTGCAAAATCTGGTACTTAAAGGGGAAACAAATCTAGAAACTGGAAGAGTCCTGAGTATACTTTATTCAGTCATAAAGTTATGCCTAGAGACTGGGGAGAAACTGTAGTTGAAAGGCTGTAGTAATACCAGCTTTCCTGCCAACCTACTAGGGCAAGGTATCAGGATTATCTCATGATTACAGATGGGCACAAATAAAAACATGAATCACCAAATTCATTCAAAAATCGCTAATTCATCAATTTGTATTTGTCCAAGTCGATGCCCCCAGGGAACACAAATCAATGACTTTTTTTCATTTGTTGATTCATTGAACTATAGGCACCTGGAGACACCAACGTTGCAGAAACTTCCCCAACTGTCTACTACAATGCCTTCAAATTTGGTGAAGATTGGATTTCAGATGTCTGAGTCACACACCCACAAAGAGGGCTCACAAGGAAAGTTTTTCCCAGGCACCTAGAGATACCAAAATGACAGAGAAGCTTCTACTGACTCTCCTCTACAATCTCTCTAAGCTTGGTGAAGATTGGATTTTCTCAAGCCAGCTGCTAAAGGGCAATTTCCTGGGGGACCCACTTTGTGGGTGCCTAATTTGGATGTCTGAAACCCAAATTTCACCAAACCTGGAGGGATTGTAGAGGAGAGTCATGGGAAGTCACTCTGTGATGTTGGTGTCTCTAGGTGCCAAAGGGGGGAACTCTCCTGTGGAGCATTACTTGTGTGTATATAACTCGGTCATCTGAAACTCAAATGTCACCAAACTTTCAGAGCCTGTAAAGGAGAGCCAGGGGACACTTCTTTGTGAATTTCATGTTTCTAGATGTATTGGGGCTACTTTATAGGGTTTTAAAGTAAAAAAATGAATTGACAAATCAAGTTGTTGATTTGTCAGAAAAAAATCATAAATTTGTAATTTGTGATTTGTTGACCTTGATGAATCATGGAGCAAAACAAATCACCATTTTTCTGATTTTTGCCCACTTCTACTTATGTTATATTTTTAAAATTTGAAGTGCAGTAAGGGTCTCTTCCTCCCGCCCCCCCCCCCCCTTTTAGAGCCTGTTAGGAGGCAGAGAGTGGTTAGGAATAAAGAACTGTTGACATTGCTAACATTTATTATGGATTAGAAAATGTGTCAGTTTCATGCAAATTACATTTAATTACTGTTGTAGGGTAATAATTATTTTTCAATAATAGAGCCCCTAAATCTTTAAAAGGCCTAAATGCTGTATATCTCATTATGTTACGGCATACAAAAAGAGAGAGAGAGTGCCTTTCATTAATTCATTAATGATTAGTTGGAAAAGCAATGTGACAGTTTATTATACATGCTACAGAGTACTATTAGCCTACTGATATACACAGTTTAATTTAGAACTTTAATATTAGAGTTTTAGTTCTTCATGCATGGAAATTGAATAGAAAACAAGTATGGAGATAATGCTCACTTGATTCTCTCCCCTCCCTGCTTGCCTCCTGCATTTCCATTCAAAGCAACATCCTTCCATTCTCACTTCTTCACCTCCAACCCCCATCACTACTGTGCTTTTTTCCTGCACCAAAAATTGTGGGCAAAATCCAGGTCCAAATGTGGGTCACTGAAGCACTTGTCTAATTCTTCCTGTAGCTCAAAGGGACTTGCAGTTTAATGCTGCCTGTAGGTTTAAATGTGAACAGTTGTATTTTAATAGAGCTAGATAATGTTTTAAACTGTCTAATGCGGTGGCTGATTGTCTATCTGACTTAAAGGATTTTTTGTCCATCGTACCAAATGTTACCAGTTGTCTCCTAAGCCTAGAGGCCAGTATGAAATGTCAACAGAGGGAATCATTACTGGGATGAAAAAATAGTAGTGAAGGCACAGCTATGTTTGTTTATATTATGAGTTTGTGTGAGAATCCAGGCAAATCTTCAGACAAATGTTCTGATCTTCCATTATTGCTCTCTTCCTTATTTTTGCTCCTGGTTGTGATTGTAGTTGTCTTCAGCTTTAAAATGTTGTAGACCCTCCATCCACTGGCATTTTTTCCCCAAAATTTCCTATGAGTCATCTGTCCACCTTTTTCTAGCCATGCAACTATGATCACTTCTTGCCTTCATACAAAACGGATGTTGTTTTTGCTGCAGAAGCTTTTTAGCAGTATTCTTAGGGTCATATATAGCAGGTACAGCACCTGGTAACCACGGTGTCTGAGTATCATCACTGAACATGTTTCCTCTCCATTGCCCTCCTCATGATATAAGCGTGTGTTCATTGTTATGATTGCAAACTTACAATCACATCAGCTTACCTACCACCACCACCCTCCACTTTCATCTGTGTTTTGTAATAGGAGGAATAGTACATAGTTCAATCGCTATGGCATGATAGCATCATGACATAGCAGCATGCTGGCAAATCCTTCAGGGGAGACCTCTCTCATCCAAGTCTTTCCCATAGAACACCATAGTGAAGCAGGAGACTGATGTGGACTAGTACAGATAGAATTGGTTGAAGGTTTCTGGGGGGATGGGCACACTTTTGCTAGGTGCCCCTTCCTCCCACAATTTTAGCAGCTGTGTGATTGGTTATGGGGTGTAATCTTTCCACTATCCTTGCTGTTCACCAGATAATTTGAGCCATTTTCACTTGAGACTGTCTAGAACATCTTTGTTCTATGCATTCCTCCCTCAGACAATGAAGAGTTTCTTGGAAACTTAATTCTTTCTCATTTAGAACAGACACAAAAACATCAAATTTTCCACTCAGAGTAGCTGAGAAGAAGCCCATTTTTGTTTATCTTCTAAGTTAAATCCAGTCAGGTGCAAGTTATTAAATTTTGTCAGCACAAAAGAAACATGCTTTCCACTTCCCTCTGCATATAAAAACTACTGTATAAGTAGTTTAGGAAGAAAGGAAAAAAATTACTTACAGTTGTAGAACTTCAGTTACAATCATAAGAGTAAAAAGGATAAAAAGGGGTGGAGGTGAATATCTCAGCCACCTGGAAGAGGAAGAAATCCATGCAACCACATTATCTGAACGTCAGGAAGCAGAGAGACCAAGCAAATAACTGAAAGTAAAGCAAACAGGAAGAAGAGATATGGCTGGCCTCAAGCCCAGGAAAAAGGACTTTGCTAATTATGGTAGTTAGTTGCAAGGTACAATTATTTTAGGCTGTGAAGCCCCTCTCCTGCCACTGAAATCTAATGTTAGTGTATACAAAATTGTTACCATGTCAACAAAAACAAAAGATGAAAACTGTCAAAGTGATGGTAGAACTGCTGAACTGAAAGGGACTCTATGGATCATTGAGTCCAGCCCCTGTCACAGAGACACAGTGGGATATTGAACTGCCAGCCTCTGATTCTGCAGCCAGATGCCTAAATCACTGAGCTATCCAGCAACAATCAAAATCATTAAGAACATAACAATGAATATTATTACAGTCTAAAATGCTAGTTTGAAGAGATGTGTCTTCACTCATCTTCAGTCAGTGTGGCAATTAATTGCAATTTGTCAGTTTTTTGATTATACTACCGTTGGTTCTTCTCCCAGGATATCCAAGGCCAGGCTTGAGAAGGGACTATACATCTTCATTGTGTTGTAGAGACATGAATAGAAAGCAAGAGGATGAATGAAAAAAGGGACTCTGTAATTCAAAAAAAATTTCAGCATTAGTTTTCCATGTTAGTAATGCTGGTTTCATATTTCTTGATGCCCCATGGATCAAACAATGTCAAAATGTCCTGTCATCAAATATGACCAGGAGAAATACTGAAAAGCGTTGTGCCATTTGGAAAGCTTTTGGAATCACTTGTAATATCATTCATATCCAGAGCATTAAAGAAGTGACTGCAAAACCCCTCCTACAAACAACTAAACAAAAATTAATGTGATCTCTGTTGATTTTTCATTTTTCAGACTAGACTTCTTTATGGATTTTAAAAGCCTCCTCCCCACCCACCAGACTAAAGCGGTGTTCATTCAGGCTTGGCCAATAGATGGTATCAGACTACCTAGAGTCTATGCTTTGGGATGCCTATGGAAGCATATCTGCTCAAAGCATTCATGCAAATTATTACTTACTGCCCTATATGCTCATAAATTAATAGCTTCTCTGTGAATGAAAACAGAAATTAGACAACCATTAAGGTTGAACAATGTATAAAGAATATTAAATATTAATATGAACTGGAAATGATTTTGCCAGAGATAGGACTACATATGCAAGGAGGGTTAAAAAAAACCCATAGATAGATAGATAGATAGATAGATAGATAGATAGATAGATAGATAGATAGATAGATAGATAGATAGATAGATAGATAGATAGATAGATAGATAGATAGAGAGAGAGAGAGAGAGAGAGAGAGAGAGAGAGAGAGAGAGAGAGAGAGAGAGAGAAAGAACAGCCTATTCCTATCCCTCTCATCTCTAGCATTGAAAACAAAACAAAAATATTTATCATCTGGCATATCTGCATGAGAATGTTTTTGTACTCAGAAGAGAAATCAGATTCAAGTTGGAAAGCTGTGACATCTCCCTCTGCACTAGGTCGGCAGGGTCTCACTATGGTCCGGCAGCTCACACAATATGTTTCTTGGTTTGATGAGGCCTAGAACCTTGCTCTCCCATGACAGAACTCTAACTAATACATCTTGGCTCCTCCAGCGATGAGAAAACTTGCTTTTTTGCTTTACAATTCTCATAACTCTGGGGGTTGTGGTAAAAACACCATAACTTTACCCATCCTGGACTCCTCATACATAGCATACTAGGCTGCAGTTAGGCCCTCTGGAAAGGAGTGGGGGATAAAACTAATTTATACTGGTTTCAAAAGTACCCATGAGCATGTCTTTTAGGTGCAGATCTAGGATATATATGTTGAAGCGTACACCTGAAAATGGAAAGTGTGAATCTCCTGGTTATTTCCCAATGACACGTCCTCTGTCATCCGAGGAGAGGACTGGCTGCTATGTGAAGTAGCCCCATAAAAGCTATATAAGGCATTAGGATGTTAAACGAAAGAATCCCCACATTAGTACTCTATTGAGTATATGGTTAATCTGCCCAGATGGCTCACTTTGCAGCAAACAGCATCTGCCACCGTACTCCTGTTTGAGCAAAACAGTTTGTTTTTTATATGACAAGTGAAAGACACAGTGACAAATTAATGGAAGAAAAGCCCCAATTGTCCATTTGTGTTGTGTTGCAAACTGCTGCGTAAAAGCCGCCCAGCATGGCTTAATCATCCTGTTTTCCTTTCCTTTTTCACTCATTACATTCATTATTGGTCACAAAAGACTGCTCACAAAACAGCGAGTGGTTTTAATTTAATGCATCCCTTTCCAAAACCTGCAGGGAAATTAAAGGCGGGAGCAACCTGGAGAGGACTGGGAGAGGGTTAGGGAGAATAAACAGGCCTTGGCGCATCTGAGGCTTTACATGCTAATCAACAAATATTTCCCAAATAGATCAGCACTGACCTCTCAACACACTGGGAGGGCTTAACTCATTAGTTTGCAAATTGAGTCAAATTGACACAGGGAGTTTCCTTGCTATTGCCTTGAAATCTCTGATCAAGGGTCCTGTAAGTGACCCCTCAAGCTGACAGGACAGCAATTGCCAAGACATCTAATGACTAGAGAAGCCAATAAAACAAGGACATCCAGTGGGGTCCCATGAGAGAGCAAGAGAGAGAGAGAGAGAGAGAGAGAGAGAGAGAGAGAGAGAGAGAGAGAGAGAGAGAGAGAGAGAGAGGGAGGCTGGCTGGCTGGCTGGCTGGCTGGCTGATGTTCTTGTTTTGTAAATAAAATAAAACAATTCCCAATCTCTGCTTAAATCTAGGTATTAATGATTTGTGCAGGGTAATTAACAAGCAGAAAAGTAATCAAAAATCTAATCAGGACATGCTGTAATACGTGGGAGAAGGATGGCAAAGGCTGGATGTTGTGGCAGGGAAGTGTTGTGATGGGCTGCTGGTTTTGTTCAAAGGAACTGCAGAGATTGGGCGTGTCACTTTTTCCAAACTAGAATGCCCACAATACTCTAGCCAGCATCACCTGTGCCCATAGGGGATTCTGGGTGCTGGAGTTAAAAAAAAAAGTAACATTTGTCAAACTCTAAATTGAGACTCACCTTGGCCCCTGAAAGTGTGAATCCCACAGCAACAAAAAGTAGAAGCCTCCTGGTGGGTGAGATTTGATTTGGAGATAGCACTGAGGGGAAACAAAAGAGCGATAATGGCCATGCATCATCTGAACCCCAAAAAAGGGTCAACATTCATAAGGACTAACTCAGAAATATTTTGCTGGTGTAACTGCAGCCTAGGTTAGATCCAGAAATGGATTGGTAGCCAATGTAATAGTTGTAACAGGAAAGTTATACAATCTTTGTAACTGGTCTTAGTCAGCACTCTGTGTGATAAAGAGCTGGGGAGGTGTTTACCCAGATGCGGCCTACTCCCGCACCTCCCGTGTCATGTAACAGTGAGTTGCCAGTGCCATGGTACTGCCATGCAGTGCAACCAAATGGGAAAGAAGGGAGCAGTTAAGCTACAATGCTCTATAAAGGAGGCCGTCTTCCCCTCCCATTGGGTGAAAACTATAGTGGCAGGTACAAAGGAAGAGGAACTGCCCCCTGCTGATATGGGTCACCTGGAGGGATCAGGTAAGAAGCCAGAGTGACATGAGGATGATTGGATAAAAGGAAGGCAAGTCAAGGGGTTGGGTGAGAAGGTAGAGGAGAGGAAGGGGAGTGAACAGATCCTGAGGATGGGGAAGTGAGGAAATCCAGAGCAGACAGGAGTCTTCACTGACTTACTTTGGTACTGTGCCCTAAAGACCATCTCTGAACCACAGAAGGACCCTGCTACCTATGGAGGACCTGGAGAGTCACAATTTGGCTGCATCATTTTCAACTAGCTAAATTTTCTGAAGAGTCTTAAAAGGCAGCCCCATATGGAGCATGTTAGAGCCTCCAAATGCTACATAATCAAAGCATATTGCGTTTCAAATAAAACATCTTCAGAAACAGGCACACTAGCTTTAACTCTGCTAATGCACTTCTCATCACATCTGAAATCGGAGTTTCCTGACCTTGGATAAATGTTACAAACCAGTCCTTCCTGGAGCTCATCACTCCTGGAAGGACTGGTCAGAATTGAAGTCCAAGGTATCTCACAGGCTGAAAGGCCAAGGCATTGAACTCCCCAATGCTACCTTTTGAGCTTGCCCTTCCGGCAGGAACTGGAGACTCTGCAAAGCAGTGCCTCTAAAAGCCATCTGAGAGAGGCAGGTTAGAGGGAAGTATATCAAGCCTCTGAGATGTCCTGCAAAATGACAAGTCCTGTTTCTAGCATGGATCTCACATCAGGGTACCCAGAAGATATATCTTTCGCATGAAGCGAGATTGAAATGGACATTGATAATCCATCTTATCCAGGAAGCCCTGGAGCTGGGAAACTGCTACACACTCTAGAGCCCTGCCCAAGAATAGGATAATAGAGGCTGGCTGGTAATAATCTAGTACCGTAGGGTTCTGGGAGGACTTCATCAATAAAGCCTTTCCCACTGCCTCTTTTAAACAGTGTAGAATCATACTAGCTATTAGAGAGGTGTTCACTGCTTCCCTTACTTATTCAGCCAATCTTCCCAGTTGTTTCTATGAACCAGGAAGGTCAAGGATCCCAATGGCTGTCACCTCTCCAAGGATCCTGTCCACATCCTCAGACTTAATAAATAGGATTTGCACCAACAGGACTGCTGTCATCTACAACATCCAAGTTGGACTAAATCTGAGCTATTTTTCTGTGCAAAGTATCATGGAAATTCTTCACAGCTGACTATTGAGTAGTTCATATTCTCTTATTGTGAGCCAGATCTATATCATCTCTACTTCAACAGGATTACTTGTCAAGGTGTCAGAAAACTTCTCAAGACCCATCAGAAAACACAACAGCCTCATGAAGTGGACTATCTTCATCACTCCTTAATTCCATTGAAGTTCTGAGTTCCAGTACTCAGCCTTCACACACACACACCCCCGCCAACCCCCAATGACAACAGAACTTAAAAAAAGGTTCTTCCACATCTAGATCATCTTCATTTCACCCAGCAATCGGGTCCAAAACATGTTCTACTGCATGAGTGAGGTCAAATATCAATTGGTCATTATGACCAACTGGAGGATATGGGCTACTCTTGATAAGGCAACAGGGATGCTGTTGGTGTGGATGTTGAAGTCCCTTAGTAACACAAATGACGGAGAGTCTAGAACTACCTGTATGACTAACTCAGTTAGGTTAGTAAGGGAAGCTCAACTAGCACAAGAGTAGAGACTGTTAAGCAGCAAGGTGAGCAGTATACCAGTAAAATCCCTTTTTCATTCTGGACATGCACCATATACAGTAAAACCCAGAAGGCTATGAGAGGTCATCTGGTGAGTAGAATGGAATCATGATAGGCCATGGCAGCTGTGCCTCCCTGCCCCTCCTCAGATGCTCTAAAGGCAACTGAGGTGAACAGAGCTGGGATAGAGCAGACCTCCCCTCCAGCTTTATCCAGCCTATCTTGCTTTCCCAGTGCCATATTTCAAGCTGAATGTAAGGCTTTAGGCTTTAAAAATCTGTTTCTAACTCCTGTTGTCCGACCTGCCACTGACCTCTCGCAAAGCTTATCTTAATGTACATTGAAACTTTACTTTGATCTAGAAATTTGGTTCCTGCATGAAAATAATATTTCTGAAACCTCAGTGAAGAAGCTGAAACACTCTGTAGTACTGACCAGAGAATGAAAGTGAACTAAAAGACAGGAGATAAGAATATGAAGTGGCAGGGGAAATATATTGAACTTAATATCAATTGCTTCTCACTCACAGAAGCAGAGTAGAATTACTGCCAAAAAAAAAAACTTTTTAAAAAATGGAAAGTTACAATTCAAAGAACACATGGGGAAGTGTCTATGTTAGAGACTAGCCAGCATACTGAGTTAGAGAAACAAAACCCAGAGGTTACAAGAAAGCAGATTTATTGGCTGAAATGTGGCCATATCTTCACTGCTGGAAGCCACACCTAGGATCTCTCACTTAAAATCTGGGGGCAGTTTCTGAATAGTAAGCAGTCTGCCTGTTCTTCCCCCACTTCGACCCCCAGAATGAAATATTAACAGCTTGAAATATGCTGACTTGAAATGAAATAAGGAAAGTATTGAAAAGAAAAGGATAGGGAAAAACAGGATTGCCATTGTAAATAGCAGTTTGGTGTCAGGTTTTCCCTACTCCGCCCACAGCAGTTTGATTTGTGTGGGACAGACAGTCACCCGTCGAAGCAAGAGTCACCAAGGATAGCAAAAATATACTCTAGTCACTTTGGAGAGTTGTAGTGGCTAGAGAAGACAGAAGTCCATTCGCAAAATATGTCAAGAGTTTCAGTTACAGCCTCACCTCCTGTCTGTACCCTGAGTGACTGACTGAGAGAGACTTTTTTGTGTTGGGGTGATTGTCTGTCTATCGAGCACTAACTGGTTGTTCTTTCCAGCCTTTGGAATTCAAAGAGAGCACTGCCTCTCTGCTGAATGTTCTACCCCTCTCTTCCATGGGTTGGCGGCTGTTGTTTGTTGTTATTGATCTGTTTGTTTGGTTACTAGTATGTGTGCAGCAAAAAACACAGTCTACACAAGTCTATAATTTTGACAGCTGTAAAGAAAGAACCATTTTTTTATTTTTTCTCTCTCCTGCAAATGTCTCAGAGTGAGTTACAGAGACTCTAGATGCCATTTAATGAGAAAGGGGTAGGTCACAGGAACCTAAAGCTATTCTCTTCTGTAATTCTAATGTGTAGCAAAAAGAGAATTTTACCAAAAAATTTAATATCAGTAACAAAAAACTAGGCAGGTTTATGAAAAACATAAACAAACAGTTGTATCAAATGGTATATACAACAGTGCTAGATAATTTTGTGTTTTACATATTTAATTTCCTGAGGAGAGTTCACTGACTTATTTTAGGATAAACTGTGGCTTTTAATTCAGTAAAACATCATACTGAGTGGGCCAAGTTTTCTTAACTTTTTAGCCAATTTACTGAAATGGCTTTCAATTATACAACTGTAGCCCTTTCCAATGCAGTATGAATAGAAATCAGAACATTTAAGAAAATGTTTCAACTCTATGGTTTTGCACTGTAGTCCCAATTGATACTATTCCTTAATGTTAATCTACATCCTAACCCTTTAGCACCTAGATGACACCTTTATAAATCAAAATCATTTTTAGTGCACCTATCCTGGCTATTTAAAAAAACATACATAACCACTACCTCCATGAATGTAGAACAACAGCAGGTTAGGGAAAGGGGTCAAGTTTACTGAGATGCTAATTTTCTATACACGTGGTTGTTTTAGTTCTTATTCTGGTTTTTAAATGAATGGATGTTAAAGCAAGCAACCCCTTACCCACAACCATTTGATTCTGTTGAATATGTAAACTGGAGTGGAGAGACCATTGTGTCTCTTGTTTTGAGAAAAAGGAAGGCTGGAGCAAGGTTTTTGATTTTTACTTCTCGTTGTTAATCTTCATATGGGCAAGAAACATGTAAATGAAGCATTTATGGCTTGGTTAAGGATTGTATAGTTGGACCACACAGATACCGCTTATCACTTTCAAAGCTTGTGTCTGATGGAAACACAAAAGAGGGGAAATCAGTGATATGTAATGTGTTGTGAGGCATTTTTCAATGTTTTAATGGGTGGAAACTATTTAAAATTCTACAGAACTTTTAAAGAAGTATGCCCCTTGAACATCCCTTATCTTGTTTTTAATCCTTCAAATCCCTTAATTAAGTTCCAGATTGTTTAAAAAATATTATCAACTTCTTTGGGGGCCATATATTTTAATCAGAACTGGATGACAAAAATTAGATGATACCATATGTATTCAGCACATAATCAAGAATAAAAAAATAGATTACCCAAATAGAAGTTTTATTTTGATTTATGAGGCAAGAGGATTAGAAAACAGATCCAAGTGGGGCCATGGGGCAAAAAACTCAGACTTCAAACATTTCCTTTAAGAAAATCAAAGACAAAAAGTCTCCTAGTTTTTACAAGTAAGGTTTGAGAAAAAAAAATCGTCTGCATTTTCTGCTCCGGAGAAATTCCATCACTTCATCAGGCCTATTGATTTGTTTAAACGCCTTTGAAGTTTTTAATAGCAGAAATAACACATTGGTACAGCATATTTTATTTACATGAACAAAATAAATACCCATTGTTGTTTCAAAAGAATCTTCAATGGAAACTTTTCTTCCAATCAAATTGTAGAGCAGGCTTTCCTGCCTACTGTTCTTAGGGCTTTATTTTTTAAAAGTAAAAGTGAGTCCTTAGAAATACACTGCAGAGAATAGTTTCCTGTGAAAGAATTTGGATAGATTCATAATTAATATGTATTATCAAATTGATTTCTACTCGTGGCGACTCTACAATGGTTGTCTAGATATCAAGTGCTTGGAAGTGGTTTAGCAGTCCCTCCTTCTGGTGGCACTTTGGTGCTGTACTGCTTGCTCAAGACTGCATAAGTGGCCGGGCACATGACCTCTTTGGCCATACATGCTGTGTAATTAATTTTGGCTGCCTTGTGGTGCAGTGAGGCTAAACTGCAGTACTGAAATGTAGACTTTGCTCACGATCTCAGTTCGATCCGAGGCTCAGATAGCTGGTTCCAGGTTGACTCAACCTTCCATTCTTCTGAGGACAGTAAGCTGAGTACCCAGTTCACTGGTGGTGGGGTGGCAATGTGTACCCAGCCTAATTAAATAATAAACTGCAGAGAGAGAGCTTTAAGCACTATGGGGCGGCATATAAACAACACATTTCTTTGTTTTGCTTTGCCTCCAGACCTAGGAGTGTCTTTGGGGATTTGAACTGGCCCTGGCTCTGCAACCAAGTGCTCCAACCCACTAAGCTATGCCCACTCATTCATAATTTTATAGACCAATTTAAATAACTGTGGGCGTTTTATAACTTCCAGCTTTAAATACTGTATAAGATATATGATCAGCAACTTCATGGGTACAGTATATCCGATACTGGACTGTATCATGGAAGACTGTATGTAGGTAACAGATAGAATATTTTAATTCTTGCCATATAACAGTTCCTCTGTGAATGCCAAAGAAGCAGCAGACTATAACTTTTCTTCCTTCCTCACAGATAAAATTTGTGAACAGCCAATTCGTAGTGTATGTGTCTATTATAGTACTATACCGCTTAAGATTGTAGGTGGGTGCCAGATGAGATGGTGAACATTCTCACCATGCAAAAATTGTCAGGAAGGTGGAGGTTAGCCAAGAACATGGGTTTTTAACCAGTGGTACACATGCCACCTGTGGGACACAATAGGAGCCTAAGTGGGAAACAGGGTTGTTCATAACATTTACTGTACTAAGAATTCATTTCTCTCATTCCCTGTGTCCTCCAGCAGATGTGACTCTACTCTCTTCTGTACACAGTAGATTATCCACCTGTGACCTTTTGGCATTCTGCTAATAGCTTTGGATCCTATTCAGGCACTATGCACTCAGGTTGTGTAGCTGACAGAGATCTATCTATCTATCTATCTATCTATCTATCTATCTATCTATCTATCTATCTATCTATCTATCTATCTATCTATCTATCTATCTATCTATCTATCTATCTATCTATCTATCTATCTATCTATCTATCTATCTATCTATCTATCTATCTATCTATCTATCTATCTATCTATCTGGCACCATCTAGTGGCATTGGACTAGGACTCAGGAGGCCTGAGTTCAAATTCCTATTTGGTTCACCCGGGGGGAGGTGGCATAGGTAAACCACTCTCTTAAGTAACTCGTATACCTTAGAAACTGTACTAAGGTTGCTATAAGTTGGAATTGATTTGAAGGCAGATAACACAAATTCACCACACAAATACATCACCCTCTTCCATCAGCATTTATGTTAATCTTCTGCATGCGACAGGTAATGAATCTGAAGGAGATATCTGCTCCTGATACATGTAGAGAGTCCCCGTGGGTAGCAGAATTATCCTGCTTCAGACTCATTTCCTTCCACATATAGTAAGGCAATTGGAAATGAGGGGGCAAGGCTAGGACACTCACCTCTAAGCCAGATGTGTTTCAGTTGCTTCTGACTAACAGTGACCCTATGAATGAGGGACTTCCAAAAAGTTATATTGTCAACAGCCTGGCTCCGGCCTTGCAAACTCAAGACAAGACGGTGGCTTCCTTTAATCAATCTCTTTCTTCCTCTTTTCCTGGTGCTTTCAACTTTCTCCACCATTATTGTTTTTCACAGGGAATCTTGTTTTTTCATGATGTGCCCAAAGCATGATGGCCTCAGGGCTTATCTACATTACAGGATGGCAGAGTGTTTGGGAAGGGAGCAGTTTATGGTGAGAGAGGAGGGCACATTGGGCAATTTGAGGCATTAGACTGAGACTCAACCCCCCAGCTGAAATAAACGACCCTTCCAGGAGGAGGTTAAATGAAGGGCTTCCAAACAGAATAATGGGAGTCGGGGGGGGGGGGGGACACACAAGATCTACAGTGCCTTGTGTGATCAACTTTTCGGTTTAGTCATTTAAATGCTATATATATCCCCCACCCCCAAAACAAGGACATATAAATGTTTGCAGCCATTCCATTGTGATCGCAAAACGATGGTTTGAATGGGGAAAATCCGCTTTGCGATGATCAGTTCCCTGTTTCGGGAACCGATTTTCGCTTTACAGCGATCAAAAACAGCTGATTGTCGGGTTTCAAAATGGCCACTGGGTGTACAAAATGGCTCCCCGCTGTGTTTAGGAGCCATTTTTCGTTTTACAGACACCCGAAAATGGCCGCCCCTATGGAGGATCTTCGCTGGACGGTGAGTTTTCAGCCCATTGGAACGCCTTGAACGGTTTTCAGTGTATTTCAATGGGCTTTTTTATTTCGCTTTATTATGTTTTCGCTCTACAGCGATTTCGGTGGAATGAATTAACGTTGTTAAGTGAGGCACCACTATATTGGGAAGTCTGAAAGTCCCATCTCTTGAGGGAGTACTAACTAGCTGACTCTCTGTTAGCCTTTTCAGAATAGCTCCCAGATCAAAGTTCCTTCCAGTTGCGATCAGCTGGCCAGTTTTGAATTACAGTCATTGGCAGGGTGTTAACAAGCCAAGTCCTTAGGTGACAATTCAGTTCACATGGTTTTGTCCATTATTGTGATATCATTGAGGAAAGCCTCCCTTGTGGAGCATGTGCTTTCACTTGAGCTCTTGCTGGGGCTGGTGACTTGGCACTGAAAGCTTGTACCAAACTCAATGGTGTGTAGCAGTTACATAGACTGACATTGCAATCCAATGCATGGCCAGTCAGATGTAAATCCCACTGAGTTCCAGCTGAACCTATTCCCAGGTAAGCAAGCAAGCAAGCAAGCAAGCAAGCAAGCATAGGCTGCCATCCTATGTACCTGTACCTGTATGTGAATGTCATTAAATCCAGTGGGATTTACTTATGAGTAAACATTCACAAGCTTTCTCTGCTAGATAATTTCTGCATGCTGAATTTCCTTTTCTTTTTAAAGGTTTGTATAAAATTATTATCAACAACCTTTAAGAAGCAGACCCAAATATTTCTGTAGCAAAAGCTATAGGGAACATCTTCACTCACATGTTTTTTTAAAAAAGCATTATATAATCTGTTTTTAAATATTTCTGATGGGTGTATATATGCATTTCTGGTGTGCCTGTGCGTGCGTCCATAAGACTAGCATTTGTGCTATAGTGTCAATAGGTTCTCCCCACCCCCTCCTCAAACAGCAGTGGGGAAGAAGGAGAGGATGCAAATCACATTAAAATGTAATGTTTATCAATGGCCATGATAAAAAGAGAAAACTTTTCCTGCCCATTCCCAGGTACCACGCACTGACAATCTGAATACATTGGTAATGTGAGGGTCTGATTAGTCCTGCAAGGCTGCCTACAGGTTAGCGGGCCTCATTTCAAATCTCTGACAGCAATATGTGCCGTTTCATGCTTCACCCAGATTCCCTGTGTTCAACACAAACTAGGGTCATTCTATATATGGAAATGACTGTCTTCAGGGCAAAAAAATTAAAAAAGGTGAGATTGCCGCTTTAACCTCACTGGCCCCAGAAAATATGTTTTAGTCTGATACATTATACTAGTAGGAATTATTTATCAAGAAGATACAAGCTTGATATTTCAGAAATAATGAGATGCTCTGGCTTTGCAGCTGAAATTTTATGGTCGAGAGAATCCAGAGGAATGAAGTAAACTTGCATGGAACGATATGTACGCTGGTCAGCCAAAGTAAAATGGCTGCACAAAAGGGTGATGTGCAAGTTCCAATGAAGTAAGGCTGTTTTGATACTCCGTGGGTCCCAGTGCTTTCAAGATCCAGACCAGGCACTTACAGAGGCTTTGCTTCACGGACGTGCTTCTATTCCTGAACCATAGGGGCAAAAAGGTTCTTTGTATCTAGTTGTTTTGTTTTGTTTTCTATTTCAAGGACTTCTTTTGGCCCTAGAATTATGGGAGCAGGGAAAATTTCTCTCCTAAATCCATTAAAAAACTGCAAGACTAAGATTCTGTTCGGGACATATATGTCAGTCATGTCATCCTCTGTACTTTTTGCCCTCACAGACACTGGTGTTTTGTTCGTTTGGTTTATGGTTCAGAATTGCTGGTTTTAGACAAAAGAAAATGTTTGAGAACTGAGGCAAAAATTGTGGGAACCAGAGCAAACTTGGTTATGGAAAACTCAGTGGAGCCTGGAAACTGGGACAGGCACATGGTTTGTAAAGGCACACCTTCCCAAAATGTTTGGCAGCTCCATTTTCATAATGATTGGTTTTTACAGTCTGGGTCACAGAGTAGTTTTAGCTGTGAAAGGTTGCTTCTTCATTTCTAAGGGTTATGGTCATATAAACCGTTGAGCACAGTCTTGGTTCATACCTGGGCAAACCTTTGCTCAGTGTCTTGTTTGAAAGTTCACACGAGGAACAGTGACCTGAGCCTCCAGGCTTCAAAATGGAAGCCAAATGGAAGAAGCACCCCCACTGCAAACACAGTTATTATTCATCTTACACTTTAAATTATACATTTTGCCCTTGAATTGCATGGGTTTGAACAGCATGTGTTTGGTTATATATGGATAAATAAATAAATAAATAAACAAACAAACAAACAAACAAACAAACAAACAAATAAATAAATAAATAAATAAATAAATAAATAAATAAACAAACAAACAAACAAATAAATAAATAAATAAATAAATAAATAAATAAATAAATAAATAAATAAATAAATAAATAAAAATATTGTGCCCCTAGCCACCCAGAACGCCATGAGTTCAACACCGAAGGGTTTTTCCCCCAGTGTCAGTCTCTCCTGATGGAGGTTTTGCCCAAATTGTGTCTCAAAGACATAATTTAAAAAAAAGGTTCAAAGAGCATAAATGCTTCTACATTTTCCCTGTTCTCACACTGCCTATTTGCAGCACATTCTGCTTACTATTTGTTTCATTTCACTTTTCAATATACGTGCTACCTTCCTTTCTCCTTCTTTATTGGTCACAGGGAGGAAGAAACGCTTACCCATGGGAACAAGAGAGAATCTGAGCAGGCTGTAGCTTTTTGAAACATGATCCACTACTACTACTATTAAAAAAAATACAGGACACAGTGTTTGACTGTTATTATATAACAGATACAAGTTTCAAAGAAAAACCAAAGTATTAATTAAATATCAATGTAGTATGTATGCTGTTCCTAATATTGCTCTTTTTTTTTTTTGCAGCTCTGATGTTTTACATCCCAAGATCTGCTGTTGATTATAATATATAGAGAGCATTATAAAATTCCACCATATCGTTCCCAATGCCTTGATGACTATGGGGACCACTGAAATGTGTTTAATCCAGAAGCAAGTTATTTCTATTGCCAAGTCTCTGCCTTTTGTTAATTTTTCCAATTCTTTATCTTCTACTCTGGCATTCCCTGGATTTGGAATGTCAATTATCCAGACATTTCTTCATTCTATTACTCTATTACTGTTATGTCTGGTGTATTATGCTCTAAGTGTCTGTCTGTTTGAATCCAAAAATCTTACAAGTTGTTAACTTCGTGTTTCTTGACAGCTTCTCTACCTGATATTTTCACAAATTCTTGGATGCTGGCATTTCATATTATCCAGTATATTGATTTTACAACTCTATTGTGTCTAGCTTTATAGTCTATCTACACAATCTTTGGATATTCACAGATGAGGTATGACGCAGTTTCATCTTTTTCTTGACAGGGTTGACATTGGCTGTTTACATTAATTCCTTGAATTTTGCTTTCATGACATTAGTTTGGAATGTTTGTTCTTATGCAGCAAAATCAAGGCTTCAGTTTATTCTAGATGGTCCCCAGTTTTAGCCATGCCCAAGTTATATTATCATGTTTCTCATCCATGTTTCTCAGATATTGTCCATGCAGTGGTTTATTTTCTCAGCTATTCAATTTACCTTCAAATTGTTGTTCCTTATATTCAGTCTTTGTTTCTGTTAATTTCAAGATGTTTTCCATTTTCCCTGCTTTAAGTAATTTTTCCCTACTTCTATTAATATAATCATCTTTTTCTTCCTCAACTGCCTCTTGTATTTGTAATAATCCATGACATCCAGTTTTCTGCATTGAATATAATCTGTCCGCATCACTTTTTTGGATGTGGTGCGTGATGTGTGTTGTTATTGTTGTTGTTATATTTTTACTCTTGAGGAGATGTGTTTGTGGGATATTCTTTCTTAGGCATGGAAAAACTCACTGAGCCTTACGTATAATGAAATCTGGACTTGGGGAGGAGGCTGCCCATTGTTTGCTTCAGGCAACACATTGTCTTGGGCTGCATCTGGATGGAACCCTCCTCTCAACACAATTCTCTGCCAATGTTTAATAGAATCTGGCATTTTCCATTCCTACATTTTCATGTTTACATGAGAAATAGTGCAGCAGAAAAGAATAGGATCTTGACATCTGATAAAATGGAACCCTTTTATTACTGCCTCCGATCTGTTCCTTCTGTAATCCAGGCCCCAACCACCTCTTTTTTCATGGCGTTTTGATATATTTTACAGTATTTCTACATTGTGAGAAAGTGTATTTGTGAGATGCTGTCAGCCTGCAACCAAGTTTCTGAGTTTTGAAATTTGTCCTTCACTTCAGAGGCTTTTGAACCTCCATCAAGCACTCATTTTGAGAGACGATGTGAGGGGGTGAGGGGGAGGAATGAATGATAATAATAAAAAAGGTCCTTTCCAAACAAAAACAGTATTTTCAGAATTCCACTCTGCTGCTTTCAGACTGTTTCTATCAACCCTCTTATTCATTTTGATTTATTTCCATCCATAAGCAGACTAACGCTTTTCTATGCTTTTATTGTTCTTGGAGAATAGGCCTTCTATTGGCGAAACATAATGTCTCTGCGACCACTACTATGCTCAATGCAGATCTTCATTAATCTGCAACCACAGTACAGGGCTTTTAGCAACAAGCACTTTTGATGGGAATTGAATTTGATACTGCATTATGGTCGTAGGGGCTCCTCACAATAGGCTGTGTTCTTTTCTGTGTCTGTGCACAATCAGAGAGACCCAATTAAATAATTTGGTGCAATAATGGAGAACAAAAGCGGACGAGGGCTTAAAGTGAGGGCTGGAGCATTTGTAGTCTCCTCGTTCTGTATCATGTTAATTAATTTGCTTCGGGAAAAGAAAAACGCACCAAAAGAAAGAACATAATGTGAAACTGCATAGCTCATCTACAGCATGGAAGCACTTTAAATGCAGATACCATACCAAATCAAACACGGAACAAAAGGATGTTCTCAGCATTTCCATTGAAGAGAAGTGGGGTGGGGGAAAGGGAGAAAAAGGGGGAAAAGAGATACAGTTGCTAGTGAGTCTAATGTGGACATTGGGAAGCATTGTTGCATTCAAGGGAGGTAGTGATTTGTTGACTATGGTAGAAATCTCAGGATGAATACTGTTATTTTGCGCCTTCACTGATGACTCTGTTTCACATCAGTAACACACAATCCTGTTTATTTTGCTGACACTTTTCTACACTAGGCAACGTTGGCTTTATTCTTCAAATTGCTTTTGGGATATTTTGCCTAGTTCCTGATCTCCTTACATGCTCAACCGCGGTGTATAATACAATTAGTTGTTTATCAACAAGTCAGAAGATTTCTGTCCCTGGTTTGTGACCTTACATTCTTACCCCAAGCCACCCTTCCTCTGATGAATTCTTGGTAATGTACATCCCTGTCTCTTGTCTCTATCTTAGGGTTTGGTCACATGGCCAATTGACATCAATTTCAGTCCCAACTTTTAAAAAATAATTGTAAAGCCACATGGTATATAACTTGGTAGCTTTGACTTAAATTACTTTGATGTATTTCTGATAATTAAAACTGGTTATGGAAGTTACACTAGAATCAACTCAATTTCTATTCTCTTTGTGGAGCACATTCTTGGTTAAATTTTTGGTTCAATTTACCTAAATGGTACATTTTTAAAATGAATGTCTACGAGATGCCACCTGGTGTCCTAAGAGTCACTAGAAACCATGTGGGAAACACCAGAGAGGTGAGCCCCAACTGATTAATGATGGAAAAATGGGAATGAGTAGGAAGGCTTCCAGCAGGTTCAGAAGGAAGAGAGCCAATGCTGGAGCCTCAGCCCCTGTACTTGATGCACCAACTGTTCTCTGTGTCCTGGCATGCTTGCTCAGTGCCTGCTCTCTACCCACTCTGCCCCATTTTGCATCTGCTCTGCGCCTGCTGGTCTTGTGCTGTTGTGCCAGCCCCTTCATCCGCCAAATGGAGAGAACAGAGTAGATGGTTGTAATGCCGAACATATTGATGATGCAGCAATAAACATTTTAATAAATAATAATAATAAAAATTTAAAGGAAAAACGGTGGTGCCCCACCACCCAAAATCCATATTAGCACAAATTAGAATGACAGTAGCATTCACATCCACAAAACCACATTGAATTGAATTGATTTCGAAGTAAGGTATTTTTAAAAGCCCCTGCCAGCCATTTGGGGGAAAAAACTTGCTTTGCAGCCCAAATGAATCCTTTTCTCTGTGCATCATGTGCCTGGAAATTTATAAATCAGTTTAAATAACGCTTAAATCAATTTAACTGTGGTTCTTATTACCAGTTGAACCGCACTCTTAACCTTCTAATCAAGATTGTAAGATAGGTCAGTTTGAAAGAGAAATATGCAGAATACTCAGAATTGGTCACCTTATTTGGCACACAAAGTAGACAATTCTACAAACACCTCTCTTCAAATCTTGCATTAAATTTACAACATTTAAAACAGTGAATTTTCAGATTTCTCACAATCTGCCATTTGAGGTGATTACCTCATTCTGGCTAAAGGCAAGGCTGGCCCTGCTTCTCTGGTAATTGTTTCCTCACAAAAGGTAAAGAAAGTTTTACATTCCCCTCCCCCTCATATTACTTTCTGAAGAGAAAAAAAGATCAGATATCATCAGATATAGCAGTGATGGGAATGGGCAGTGAAGGCAATGCTAGTAGAAAGGGGAATGTTTAATTAACTGTTGAACAGCATGAACATCTAATTCAGGTAAATTTGAAATTGGGCGAAATTTTAACAATGCAGTTAGTATTAATTTGCCATTTAAGTTTCAATTAGGCAACTATGATAAAGCCTTACCAGGAAAAAAAGAAGAAACTGCACCTTCTAAGCTGCCCTTCTTACCTGCTGGTAACCTTTTAATTTTATGCAATATGACTAGTGTCTGCCAATATTGTACCCATTCAGTTTAAATTTTGTGCTTTGCACAAGGCACCATTTTCAATGTTCGATGAAGTTTACTTCCAAGAAAAAAAATCATACAAATGACAGCTGACAGCACAAATTGACACAGATTTACTGAGAAACAAATCTTACATTGTTCTTAACTCTTAATTATTGGTTTGTCTTCTTTCCCAACATTTTATTTATTTTTCATGGCATCCACTAATAATTGATCTGAAACTCCAGCACACTAATGAGGTAAAAGGCACACACATCAACTGGAAATATAAATGGCAACCATCACGGTAGAAGGGATTAGCCAAAGAAGTTAGGAAAAACACCCATCGTCTTTTCATCACTGAAAATGTCACAGCCACCATTCACCTGAATGACATAGGATGCTGGACTATGACACAATAGTTGATCTGAGCATGGAAATGTGCACTGGTTATTTTAATTTACTCTTTTATTTTGGAATGAAAACTGTCACCTTAACCATGAAAGTTCATGGATCCAGTGCCAGCTGGGGGCATGCACCATTTAGACAGCAAACAGGGATGCAAAGCATCATGCTACAATCCAGCAGCAGGAACCTGAATTTATCCATCCCTTATTTGTCCCCTTTGGTGTTGATCTTTATGGGGGAGGAGAAGAACCCAAGAACCTGCCTCTAGTAGAGATCTGTGCCTGCTGATATGTAGAATAATCATATAAATTACAGTGCCTTCAGTATTTTATATTAAAAATAGGGAATGTGTTGATTTCTAAATATAGGACATGGACATTAAAATTGGACATTGGTATATATCTTTGCAGAAACTGAGTATCAGCTACTGATGACTTTTGACAGTCATAATCATAGGCTTAAGGTTGTTGATCACCATCCACTTTCCTAATGTTCTATGTTGAGAAACAGAATGTGGAGCAGATAACTGCAGAGTTATTTTCAGAATGTCCCAAGATATACTGCATTTATAAATAAATGTCTAAGTCACTTTTCACAAAGAAAACAAACAAATCAACAAAAATCCTAGTACCAATTCTGGGTAGAATAAATTTGCAGAATCAATCCAGACACATCACCTGCGATTTCTTAGGCCTGTGGCTGTGACTTCTACATTTAAAAAAAAATCCCTGAAATGATTATATAGCTTTCCAAAATGTTATGTTTGATTGAGTCTAACACTCCCTCTAACACTGGTCTAATGCCTTTACAAGAAGAACATGTATAATCCTCTGAAATTTTTCTTCCAGTACATATCTTGCAAAAATATAGTGCCCTTGCCACTGGAGGTTCTTATCCAGAAATGTGTCTGCCACTAAAATATGTAGTTTACAGCAATTAAAGTTCAGTTCCCTGTTTTGTTGTAATGTTACTTTAAGCACAACAACCATACATTTGCCTGTCATTCACTTGGACTTCCTCAACCCTGTAGGTTCTGTGGTCAGACCCCTTAAGATATGTCCATTGCTATTGCATTACACTTGCTCGGTCTAATCAACCACACAACCTGCTTATATGGCTGTAACAAGGCTGTCACTATTTCTGAACCCTGGATAGAATACAGGAAAGAGAAAGTCTCACTGCACAAAATGCTGTACAGCAGGCTTGTCCAACCTGCGGCCCAAGGGCCGCATGCGGCCCAGGTCAGCTTGTAATGCGGCCCAGTAAAATTTTTTATTTTTAAAGAAATTCCAAAGTTTCAAGTTACACTGCCGGCGCTTGCGGCCGGAATGTGGCCGGGGCATATCACAACAGTAGAGGGGGAGAAAGGGAAGGAAGGAAGGAGTGGGAGGGGTGGGGACAGGGGGGCTACGTGACTGCATTGCGCCATCCCCGTCAATAGGTGGACCCCCTCCCGGCCCCATAAAGCCACCGAAGTCGAAGCTGGCAGCCTCTGCTGTCTGAGATCGCAGCTGCTGGTAAGCGCGCTTCGAGCGGGGCTGCGAAGGATGGCTAGGGCTGCCCCCCCATGCGGCCCAAACCAAATGTATGTGTGGCCCAAACCAAATTTTCATCTTCTAATGTGGCCCAGGGAAGGTGAAAGGTTGGACACCCCTGCTGCACAGTATATGATTTGGCAATCTCTTCATGCTTTAAATGTCCAAAACCCGTATTTGGATAGTGGCTGTGTTCAAACGACCATCCTGTGCAAATTTATGAGTTCTCCAGGACCCTTCATCAGTCTGCACTGGTTAAACAAATGAAGGAGTGTGAGGAGGACACAGGACACTGGTTAAAACTGAGCCATGTACGGTACCTAGATACAGTCTTTCACTGGGATTGGGGAGGGGCTACAGGCATTCAGTTTTGGTTCCTCTACGTGCTCATGCCTGGTACAGTTTGGACTTTGGACTGTTTACCCCTTAAAAGACAAACTCAACCATTTGCCTGCTCCAGATCCTGAGTATTTAAAAAAAACCCACACTAATAGGAAGAATAAATAAATTTCTAATTTTTCCTACCCACGGGAAAAATTTTTAGCTGCATTATGGAAGAACAATTTACCTAAAGGTTATGAATCTTATTTCACAGCATATTAATGAAGCATCCATAAAAGAATGAAGAAAGGATAATCAAAAATGACTGCTTGAGCATAGCCGGTAAAGTTGGGCAATTACATGTTTTTAAGTAGAAGATGTTATTTAATCATCAAAGAAAAATCCCCCCTCCAAAGGATAAAATGGAAGTCATGTTTTTGTGTCTGGGGTCTGTGGCAATTGTTAAGAGGCATGCATATCGCACATCTTCCGCTTGGCTTTATCAGCTGTTTGAAAAAGGATAGCTAACTTGCCTCCCACCAAGAAGCACAGGATACGTTTATTAGTTAAGGCTTTGGGCCTTCGAGGAGAGAGGTCAGTTTCTATCAGAACCTTTTTCTTAAAAGTATTCACTCTCTCATACATTTTGGGGAGTGGGGGTGAATTCAGTCTATGTGGCAGAAGCTGAAAATCATGCAAATCACTCTGATGCCTAGAAATATAGAACTATTAAAGCAACACAGTGCCTGATTTTTCTGTAGTAACTGAAGGTGATCCTTTGCCGTGATTGATGGTTGAATAAGGAAAGATGGCTCTAACTTTGTACCTGTGTGATAAGAAGCATTTCATTTAGAGATGGTCACAAAATAAACCCCAAACCAGAAAAGTCAACACATTGGGCTAGTTGCTGTCTCTGAGGATGGCGGCAGTGGTAGTGGAAGAGGCAGTAGTGGCAGCCAAATAGTGAGTCAATGGGGGCAGTGGGAAAGAGGTGGGTGGGTGGTGGAGGGCAGGAGCAGGCAGGTTCCCTCCCCCAGCCGTGAACTGGAAAAACAAACCTTGAACCAATTTGTTTTTCTGGTGGTTTCTGTTGGTTTGTGGTTAGCCATGAACCCTAAACCAGCCCTATTTGTTGTTTTTCCAGTTTGTGCCCATCTCTAATTTCAACTTAATACAGAAAAGCTCCAGTAAGGGCTGTCTTGGGCCTGTTTCTCTGTGCTCTCATACAGGTGGTGTGCCAAAATCAACGAGGATGTAGAAAAGGCTCTTAGAATCCAGCCAGGTAGCAACTGTCTCAGTGGGACATTATGTGTGGAGTCTGGAGGTTAGGGTGACCACCTGCACATTCCCCCAGAAAGGGGGAAGGGATTATCTAAAGCAGAAGGTGATTCACATAAAATGTCCATTTAGAAATAGTTGCTACGATTGAAATAAAAATACAAGATATCTCACAGCAGTGGGGAATACTGTGGGCAGGTGACTCCTCTTCTTAGGGTTGTCAAAACTGGAAATGCTCTAAGTGGGTTCAACTGAATATGCTTACAGCACCTTTACAAACTCAGCATCTGCATGAATATCTGCATGACTCTTGATAGGGTGGTGGTATAGTGGGGAGGGTGAAACTTGCCCCACTGGTACCACCACCCATTAAGCATCTTGGCACAGACAGAACTGGCCCTCAGAGGGTTGTGGAAGATGCCATTGCTGAACCAGGGGGAGTATAGTAGCATAGCTAGGGTTTTGGATAGCTAATAGCACAAACTAGTGGAAGTTATTTTCTGGCAATCAAACAATGTACAGATTGCAAACCAGTTCAACTCTGGTCTGTGTCCAATCTGGACCTCTTTGTTGCAATGATAGGGCTAATTTATTTATTTAATTATTTGGAGCTAGTCTGGAGCAACTTCTGTATATGTGGAAGGGTTGCTTTAAGGGAGATCATTCCCAGTGAAGGTGCCCTTTCCAGAATGATCAAATGGTATCTGATTGAACCCTAGGTCACCAATCTTGAACTAAGATTTTGTTCAGCTTCCGTGTATATGACTTTGTTATTCTGCTCAGGTGGTACAATGTATTGGACTAGCCTTAGGCTACTGTTACTATTAGACCCATCCTTCACGAGTTTGTCTAACCAACCCAATCCCTATTTAAAAAATGAGCAAAAAACCCAGACTGTCTAATCTAGCGGCCATCATCCCATCTTGTGAAACTAAGTAATTATGTGTTAATTATTCAGGTGAGTCGTTCTTTGTAGAAACCTGGGATCAACTCCTCAGCCTCAAGGCCTCCATTTCCCTCTTCTCTTTAAGTTTTCAATAATGCATTCCTGTGCTAGTTGTGTTTCCTTAACTTCATTGTGTTCTTTGGCAGCTGCCCTTCCGCCACACAGCAGTTAAGGAGTGCCAATAGCAATTTGGAGAACCCACCAAAACAACAACAAGAGGAAAAGTCTGTACTCCTGAGCCTAGTTGGCAGAAGGCATGATAAGAGCTGTCAGTTTGGTGTGTTGTGCTTGTTTTAAAATAGGACTCTTCTTCTCCTGCCTTGAAGTAACAACTGCCTTTCTTAATGGCAGCATGCAGAAAAAAAACCCAGACACTCCAGCCCTTTCTGCTTGCACGTATGTAATGGTTGTCTGTATTTAAGAAAGCTCTCTCTCTCTCTCTCTCTCTCTCTCTCTCTCTCTGTGTGTGTGTGTGTGTGTGTGTGTGTGTGTAGTGGGCATTGCTTCACAGCCAGTTAATTCACCCTCGCACATATTCAGCGGCAGTTAAACTCGGCTGTGATGAGAGCATGGCAATTTCCAGTTAAACTAGAGGATAATTAGAAATGCCCTGTAGCAGGCAAGTCAGTGTTTCAATTTATTTGCTGTTTATTACCGAGTCCCTGCCCCTTGGGTGTAATGACGATAAAGCAGCACCTGCAGCTTTTGCAGCTTTTGATTTAGTGCGGTAAATGGTGCTCAGAGAGTAGATTAAGCTGGAATGTGATCAAACCTTATTTGCAATCCGATTATACAAACTGCTCCTTGCACTGACCACATTGAAGTAATTTCCCTATAGAAACGTTACACTCACTTTGGTGTAAAAATGATTAACATTTGCTGACTGAGGGTCAGCCTTTCACTTCCAGTGTAATTCTTTATCAGGCAACAAGCTCACCACCACCCCCAGCTGACCATCCCCCCCCCCGATTCTTATTTCTCCCCCTTCCCACTCTTTTGGTCACATTTGTGTAGAAGGTAGAATTTTAACCAATGGTTATCATTCCCCAGCTCGCTTCTCCCTCCCAGGGTTTCCTGATGATGAATGATTATATGAAACAACTACTCCAGCATAAGCAGATTAAACTATTTCCACCCCCCCCCACCTCTCCCCTCTACTTCCCACCTGGCTTGATTGTTCAGCAGTATTGACATGCTTAATGATCTAAAGGAGACGGACTCAAGAATGATGCAATTTCCATATTTTGCTGAAAAGGGCTATTGACGTCTTTATAAACAAGCAGTCTGTATGCACATGGCACATTAACTTCAACATTTGTTATGATTTATGGACAAGCGCATCAATCATGGAACTAACTGTGCCTTGCTTTCTTTTTTTCTTTTCTTTTCTTTTCCAAAGGCCTAAAGAGCCAGCCGCTTCATCTACAAACCTCTTTGCTTTTCCATAATCTGTAGCGCATCTTTGCTCACGGCTGCAGACAGCTATTTTCCACCTCCTCAGGAAATATTTGGTGCATGCCACATTGAAGAGGAACATGTTCACAAACAGCCGCTCCTGCAAGCACAACAGGTCAGAAAAGTGAAAGCAAACACTTCTCTTGTTGCATGCTTTGTCCCAATGAAAGAAAATGTCTTGGCTTCAAGTGCGTTTTATCCAGCCTGACTCAAATTCCAGCACAACATGTTTTGCCATGTAAGGTTTCCTCCACCTCCTCCTCAAAATGGAGGATGGCTCTTGAGATTAAGGGGAAAGGACATGCATGTACACACACAGGAATGAATGTACACACCAAAAAATCTGTATGGGTTCAAGTGAAAGGAAGAACTGTCAGGGCACATGGCAAATTGTCAAAGCACATACAAGGCAGCCTTTTTTCAGCTTGGAATTTAAGGTTGGATTTCTTGGCCTATATATACACATACATACACACATATATATAGGGGAAAAGAGGCTTTGCTCATCAAAACAATGTCTAGCTCCACTGGTATTTTAATTCAAAAACCCATATTTGTTTCTTACATGGAAATTTATCATCCAATGCCAAATTTATGCAGAAGCATGTCAAACTTCAGTTTACAAGAACCCTTTAAACTTAAAAAAATCCAAACATTTCTTAAAATTATACCCATTTTAGAATAACAGTACAGGGCATCTCAAAGATGGCACAATTTAGAGTCTTAGCATGTTTTTATCCACTCTGCTCCAACTGCTTTGCGACTTTTCAGGAAAAGACCTGGATGGCACCATGTTGGCAAGTTTGAAAGAAACCTCTCATCTGGTTTACACAGGAGTAAAATATGTGTCCAGGATATCTAATTCAAAGGGCAAATGACAGCTAGATCTCATAAGTAGTGTTTTTTGTGGAGGTGCTGAAGCAATGACAAGGTAGACTGTATAATTTTAAGAAATCTATTTACAGTAACTAAAAGTAACGATGTTAACTAGTTTTGAGAAACAGGAAAGCAAAGAGTAGGTGACTGTGACAGTATAGTTTGCAAAGGTACAAAGTCATAACAGGTAATTACTTGGTAATTCCAAGTCTTTGGAGCACTGGGAATTACCAGCAGTCGTTCCCAACCTTGGGTAACCCAGGTGTTCTTGGACTGCAGCTCCCAGATGCCTTTACCACTAGCTGTACTGGCTAGGATTTCTAGGAGTTGCAGTCCAAGAACATGTGGGGACTACTATACTAGAGGGTAGGTCTCATCCTGCTCAGACCATGAGTTGCTCTTGCTTGAAACTCTAAAGGAAATTATTTTTTTTAGAAGTAACTTTCCAAGCTCAGGAATCTCCAACATCCACAGATTTCTAATCTCATTGTACAGTGTCCCTTTCTTCAACTCCTCCTCCCACTCCAAACTCTTTTCCAGATTTCTTCAACCATTTGTAGCAGACTGGAGGGCAAGGTTCTGAAGGCTGTAGAGGAATTAGTTCACCCTGTGGTTGGGTACAACCCACAGGGTAACCTGCATAGTATTGCTACATGGTCTCTTTCAGACGACAGCTTTGCGTGCTCCAAATATTCTTTTTTTTCCAAATGTACACACCCTGTCTCTTTAGTTCTCTCTCTCCCATACAAAAATGATTGGGTGCGTTTCCAAACATATACTGACTGTTGAAAGAATTGTAGATCAGATTTTTCCCCCTCTCATGCAACTCTCAAAGATCATGATTGAGCCTGCTTTTATCTCATCTTTATTTTCCTTTCTGCCAAAGAAAATTCATTGCATAAGAAGGATAATAATTTTCACCCTAAATTATAAAGTAATTACATTTTTGAGAAGTAGTTTCTTTCATGGTGGTGGTGGGCAGGTTTCCCATCCCATAAACAGTGAATTCTCTATACAGTAGTAGTGCATTCAAAGGATAACTGCCTTTTAAAATATTGGTCTTTATACGTATCAAGCTAATAGCCACTTATTTGGCTACCTGTGGAAGATAAAGAGGGAGCCAGTCAGAGAAAGATTTGTGAAGTGAAATGGGGGGAGGGTGCCATCAGGGAAGCACTGTACAGTATATGACTAGCAGGTATAATGATTGTGTATTTAGCCTGGGTTTAAGAAGGATGCCAACAAAATGGAACAAGTTCATAGGAGGGCAACAACAATGACCAGGGGTCTGGAAACAAAGCCTTATGAGGAAAGACTGAAAGAATTGGGCATGTTTAGCCTTGAGAAAAGAAGACTTGAAGAAGAGATGAGAGGACTTTTCAAATACTTGAAAGGCGATCATACGGAGGAGGGGCAGGATGTCTTCTCGATCATCCCAAAGTGCAGGACACGCAACAATGGGATCAAGTTACAGGAAGCCAGATTTCGGTTGAATATCAGGAAAAACTTTCTGTTAGAGCAGTACGACAATGAAATCAATCACCCCAAAAGATGGTGAGTGCTCAAACACTGGAGGCGTTCAAGAGAAATTTAGACAACCACCTGGCAGATCTGCTTTGATCTGGATTCCTGCGTTGATCAGGGGTTGGATTTGATGGCCTTATAGGCCCCTTCCAACTTCATTATTTTATGATTCTATGTAGTAAAATGATGAGATAGAAAAGGCTGGCCCTATCATTAGACAGATTGAGGTGGCTGTCTTGGGAGCAAATTTTATATCCATTAGCAGAAAATTGTTGATTTTTTATTATTTATTATTGCATTCTGGTCTGGATGGACCAGAAATGGGGAGAGATGCTAGTTGAACTGTCTGCCTCAGGCATCAAAATTGGTTGCTCCTCAGTGCATATTTTTCACAGTCAAAGCAGAAATGCATCTAAAAATCACATACAGGTAGCTGGTTACTGAGGGGAGACTTGCCTGAAGAGAAAAATTTTTGCCTGCTTGCAGAAGGAGAGCAAAGATGGGGCCAGTCTCGCCTCCTGTGGGATGGAGTTCCAAAGTCCTCTGGGTGCAGCAACAGTATCAATTGAACTCAAACCTTTTCCCCTGATGTGTTAGATTGTGGTGTGATTACCTCAGCAAGAAAAAATTTGGTTGCTTTAGAATTTTTCAGACGAGGTCCCTGCTGGTTTCCATGAGTGACATCACTATAGCCATTCAAATCAATACAAACAATTATCATGTTGTAGGAGTCACCAGGGACACAGGCAGAAAACCTTCTTATTCTCAAAGATGTTCAAAGGAGATGAAATTTCAGAGGAATTGTCTTGGTGAGGTTCTGCATTCTTGAACACTCATATTTATGAGGTGGCTGGGGAGTGTGTGAATGTTCTTTTTCAACAGCATAATCATTTGTGTGACAGCTGGTAGCCCCCTGTCCTGTTTCTCTAACTTATGTTTTGATCACACTTGTCAAAAGAACCCCAATTATACCATTATGGCCATTATTTGAATCATTTCAAAATTTTCTGTTCACGTGATGCACAGCTAACATTTATTCATTTGCCCCAGAAATTGGTTTACAGTATTTCCTCCTTGGTGGGAGGGCTGTTTTAAAATGTACCAATCATGTATTGATTCATTCTTTATTGTTTCAGCATGTGTGAACATTGCTGTCAAATTATTTCCTTTATGAAGAGGTCGGCCACTGCACTTGTATCCCATTTTTAATGGATATTGGTAATCTCTAATAGCAGCCACCACCACTGCTGCTGTGGCACACATTTCTCAGAAGGAGACAACATATGCCCCTCTTGCAGAAGGAAGGAGGCTTAAGCCAAGAAAGGGAGATTTCCTGCTAAAAATTACAAAGAAAGGGTATGAACCTCTCCTTTGGTCTCTTTTCCTTAACCCTGCTCTTCACAATACTTTGCAAGTCTTTTAAAACCCGCTTCCTCCTCCTGACATTGTGCAAAAGGGAAAAGAAAAACAAAAACAAAGAACTGAGAAGGAGAGATATGTAGGGAAATAAGAAAAAGGGGAGAAGGGAAGGGGAAGAAGGACGAAGAGAAAAGGCTTGTTCTCTTCTATCGATATATCACTTTTGTAAAAAAAGGACAAATGGGGATTGATTGCCCCAAGAAACAGAAGAGAAAATGAATCAATGCAAAATTAAAGAGCAGTGTAGCCTGCTGTAACAGTTCAAATAGAAATAAATGAATCAACACAGTTTTGAACAATGTGAAAGTTCCTGTTGATATATATACCATGTGACTGTGACAAACCCAGACCTACTGGGATATGTCACACAGTTACACTAAGCTGCCACCAACCATTCCCTGTAAGAAGTCACACAGACCAGGGATGGATTTTTAAACAATAAAAAGAATAAGGTTTATTTAAATACACACAGGGAAAATAAAACAATCAGGTGAATCAGATAAAGTAACGTGGCTTATTCTCACTCATACATACACACAGTTTGGTTCACCCAGAACCCTTAACTTAAAGCACAGACCCTGAACCTATCAGTTCTGGCTAACCAACAGACACCTGAACCTATCAGGTTGGTACTCTGACACACAGTAGTACCCTGTCTGACACACAGACTCCCACACCAACTCCTTCTTCCCAGCTGCTGCTTCGTCTGCTTCGCTTCTCCACACACGCATCACATATTTATACAGTACAGCCCCTCCTCCTGATGTCCCGCCTTCCACTCCCCATAGGATGGAACTTTCCCTCCAAACCCATGACAGACAGGTAACATCAGTGCTGTATGTAACACCTCCCCTCTTTATAAGTTGTTTTGTAGGGGGAAAGCTAACGTGCTTTTCACCAAAAAACAACCTGTATAAAATACACAACAACAGTTATACATACCATATTATACTTACTCATACTTACATTCTAAGTTAAACCATAGCAAATAGGCATTTAAACATTTACCATATACATTACATCAATTTACCTTTATTCATACAAACCAATTCAAAAACAGGTACATTTTACTTTTTGTCATCATTATATACACATAGTCCATGTTCTTTCGCCGTCTTCAATCTTCAGGTCTTCTTGATAAGGCGTCAGCAACACAGTTCACTGACCCTCTGACCACCTTCACTTCAAAGTCATAGTCCTGTAGGTTTAAAGCCCACCTCATAAGTTTGCTATTGTGGGTTTTCATTGTCTTTAACCATTGCAATGGTGAATGGTCAGTACACAGAATAAAATGTCTTCCCCAGATGTAAGGCTTGGCCTTCTGGATCGCGTAGACTATGGCCAAACACTCCTTCTCCACGGTTGCCAAATGTCTCTCACCTTTTTGAAGTTTCCTACTCAGGTAGGACACTGGATGCTGGTCACCATTCTCATCCTCCTGGCACAGAACTGCTCCTACCCCGCTGTTAGACGCATCGGTGTAGATGATGAACTCCCGGTCGAAGTCTGGAGCACGCAGGACAGGATAGTTGATTAACGCCTCCTTCAACCTCTGGAACGCCGCCTCACAGTCGCTGGTCCACGGGATGCTGTCATCAGCCTTCTTCCTCGTCAGATCGGTCAGCGGAGCCGCAATCTCGCTAAACCTCGGGATGAACTTTCTGTAGTAGCCCACCAACCCAAGAAATGATTTGACCTTTTTCTTGGTGTTGGGTCTAGGCCAATCACGAACTGCTTCTATTTTGGCCTCCAGGGGTTTTATCATTCCTCCCCCTACCATGTGACCCAAGTATTTTATTTCTGGGCTACCCAGCTGACACTTGCTGGCCTTTACTGTTAGCCCTGCTGCACTTAACCTCTGCAGCACTAACTCCAGGTGTATCAGGTGATCTTCCCAGGTATTACTGAAGATCCCTATGTCGTCAATGTAGGCCACTGTAAAGTCACTGAGCCCTGCCAAGGTCTGGTCCATCAGCCTTTGGAATGTGGCTGGTGCATTTCTGAGACCAAAGCTCAGGACTCGAAACTCATAGAGACCAAAAGGGCTGCAAAAGGCAGTCTTTTCTTGATCCCTGGGATCAATTCTTAATTGCCAATATCCCTTTACCAGGTCCAATGATGAGATGAACCGGCAACCCCCTATGGTTTCAATTAGGTTGTCTAGCCTGGGCATTGGGTAGGCATCAGGAGTGGTTACACGGTTTAATTTCCTGTAATCGACACAAAACCTAATGCTCCCATCAGGCTTGTCCACAAGGACTATCGGAGAGGACCAAGGGCTAGAAGAGGGGACGATTATGTTCTCTCTCAGCATCTCGTCCAGCTCCTTCCGCACCTTGTCCCTATAGGGTCCCGTTACTCGGTATGGGGATACTGCCTGCGGGGGTGCATCCCCTGTATGGATCCGATGCATCACTCCCTTCACTATCCCCGGCTTGTTGGAAAACACCTGCTGATATTTACTAAGCAGCATTTTTAGTTCTTGCTGCTGGTCTTGGGTGAGTGCAGGACTAATCTTTACCTCCTCTGGGTTGTATTTTACTTCCCCTCTACCCTCCCAGAAGGGTAATTCAGCTTCCTCACTCTCAGCTGCTTTTATCGCGAATAAAACCCTCTGTTCCCCTCTGTAGTAGGGTTTTAGGGCATTCACATGAACCACCCTCCTTGCTTGGTTCTCCTCCTGCTCTATAAGGTAGTTCAGGTCTGACATCTTGGAAATGACCCTATATGGTCCTGCCCATCTGAGCTGCAGTTTATTCTCTCTGCAGGGCCTAAGCCAAAGCACTTCCTCCCCTGGGTCAAAGTGCCTCTCTCTAGCTTTGCGGTCATACCATGTTTTCTGTCTGACCTTCTGAGCTTGCAGGTTTTCTGCTGCCAGCTCTAGATTTCTCCTTAGGTCATTCATCAAGGTGTCTATGTATGTCACAACATCTTGTGGGTCATCCTGGGTGATCTGCTCCCAATTTTGTTTGATCAAATCAAGGGGCCCTTTCACCCCTAAGTGTGCAGCAAACATGTCAGAGTGACCCCTTTGTAAGATCATGGGGCGATACTTTTCAGGTACCACCAGCTGACTTCTGATCCCATCTCCCCCTTTTGAGATATTCCTCAGGGTTTCTCTATATAAAATCCCCTTTTTCTCCAGAAATCTCACTGGGGTTTCAGGTGTTAGCTGGGCGTCAGTCACCTGTTCAAAACACTTTTGGAGAGTGGCGTCTGCCTTTTGCTCCTGTCCAAATCTGCTGTCTGTGGTTAAGGTTTCCACCACAGCTTCTGAACTCCCCTCTGCTTCCGTCTCTGGCTCATCATTACCCCCCTGAACTGTCCCTGTGGTGGCTTGTGAGCGTGTAATCACTAGCACCCGTTTCACATGTTCAGCCAGGTCATTTCCCACGAGCACGGCTGCTGGCAGAGTCGATGAAATCGCTAGCCGCCAAACGCCCCTCCAGCCTTGAAAGTTGACAGGTACCTCTGCTACTGGCAGAGAGATTACCTGCCCCTCAATCCCTGCCACCTTCATGCTCTCATTTGGGATTATAAACTCCCTAGGGATGATATCTGGATGGCACAGGGTTACCTGGGAACAAGTGTCCCGCAGCCCCCTATACTGACGGTCAAGTATTCCTACGTCCACCCCAGCTGTCTCAAACAACGGAGAATCTGTTTTCACCAGCAAGCAGCGCTTTACCTCCACAAGAGGACCATTTTCCTCAGCCTGATCAGCAGAGGTAGCTGTTCCAGACTGAGTAGTCATGGCAACCGGCTCCCTCAGTGACAATGAGCCTTGCTCTTTCTGGACACAGAACACAGCTTTTGGCTTGGTCCCACTAGACTCCTGAGGCACCATTCCTTTTAGCTGCTTTAATTTCTGACACTCTGAGATTAGATGACCCTTTCCCTGACAGAAATAACATTTTCTGGTGTATTTTGATTCTCTCTCATCTTGTTTTGGTTTTCCCTCCAAAATCTGAGGTCTTTGTTTCATGTCTGAGGGCTTCCCTTCACCATGGGCCCCTCCCCCTTGCTGGCTTTTCCCTGGTCCCTGAGAGTACTTGCTGTAGGTTTCTTTGGGTTTACCTACAGATTTCCCCTCACCCAAGGGCTTTCTTATTTGGGAAATAAAATCTGCGATCTCTGAGGCTTCTGCCACAGACCTCGGTTTCCTTTCCCTCACCTGGAATTTCAATTCCCCATGCAGGACTGAATAGAACTGTTCCAGTGCTATCAAGTCTTTAAGCTGTTCATAGGTCTCTGTTCCCTCCTGCGATAGCCATTTCTCAAGCAGCCTCACCAATTGGGCCCCCACTTGGGTAAAAGTCTGTTCTGGTTTTTTTGTGAGGGACCTGAATCTTTGTCTCAGCTGCTCTGCATTTATCCCATGTCTGGCAAACACCAGTTTTTTAAACTCTGCAAAATCTTTCATCAGTTCCTCAGGCATCTCGGCATAAACCTCAGCCAGGCTACCACTGATTAAAGACCGCATGATGGTCATCTTCTCAGTTTCCCTCACTGAGAAGTCCACAAACGCTCTTTCCACTAAGGAAAAGAACACCTCAGGACAATCTCCCTTGTGGTACACAGGGAATTTCTTCAGGTCAGCTTTAGACAGTTGGCCTCCCTCAGAATCCCTATTATTATTATTGTTCTGGTTCATCAGTTCCAGTTTTCTTAATTCAAACGCCATTTTCTCTCTCTGCAATTCCAATTCAATTCTCTGTCTCTCTAATCTTTCTTCCTTTTCCATTCTCTCTCTCTCTAATCTTTCCTCCATTTCCCTCACCCTCAGTTCATGCTGTTGGGCTAGGAGTATTTTTCTGAGTTCTGGGTCCTGCTCTCCTGTGCTGTCACCTGGCACTGAGCCAAATTCATCCTCAGAACCTTGGTCAATCTGGGGGTCTTTCACTTCACTCATGTCTGCTACTTGGCTTCGAGTCAAGGGCATAACCCCCCCCTCAGAACAGGCTGCTTTAAAAAGTCAAGCCTCAAAATAAAACGACCACTTTTTTCCTTCTTGCCTCAGAACCAGCTCTCCCTAGAGATTGCTGCTGTTCTTCAGCACTAAATTTGCAACAGTATCGAGTCAGAGCCTACCCCCCTCTGCTGGGCCTCTCAGCTGGCAAGCTAGATCACTGTTACTACGCAGTTTTGCCTCAGCTTTTTCCCGCCAAAACTAGGCTGCCTCAGAGCACCTTAATCTAAGTCTCCCCAGTTGGCACGTTCTTCTACTAGCGCACCTCCCCGTGAGGTACACCTAGAAGATTACCTACGCGCCTCAGACTGTCCCTGACTAGACCCCCCTTGCTCTGGGCACACTTGCCAAGGCTTTGCTGGACCGCTGGACAACTGGACCAGTCGTATCCCACACGCTGGACACCAATCAATGTGACAAACCCAGACCTACTGGGATATGTCACACAGTTACACTAAGCTGCCACCAACCATTCCCTGTAAGAAGTCACACAGACCAGGGATGGATTTTTAAACAATAAAAAGAATAAGGTTTATTTAAATACACACAGGGAAAATAAAACAATCAGGTGAATCAGATAAAGTAACGTGGCTTATTCTCACTCATACATACACACAGTTTGGTTCACCCAGAACCCTTAACTTAAAGCACAGACCCTGAACCTATCAGTTCTGGCTAACCAACAGACACCTGAACCTATCAGGTTGGTACTCTGACACACAGTAGTACCCTGTCTGACACACAGACTCCCACACCAACTCCTTCTTCCCAGCTGCTGCTTCGTCTGCTTCGCTTCTCCACACACGCATCACATATTTATACAGTACAGCCCCTCCTCCTGATGTCCCGCCTTCCACTCCCCATAGGATGGAACTTTCCCTCCAAACCCATGACAGACAGGTAACATCAGTGCTGTATGTAACAGTGACCACTGGAAAAAAATAGTGTAGAGGGATGAAAAGAATTGGTATAACTGTTTATTTCCCTTATGTGAGATTGAGCTCTCAAATTAAGAGAGATGATGCCTGATACCAGATTTCTAGTGGAAAAAGCTAATTTGGATTGCAATGCTGTGCACACATACAATGTTCAAAATAACCTTCCAGATGATTTTTTTTCCTATACTGTTTCCTTCTAGCTATAACTGAACAAACTATCTGGGATATCTTAAATATGATATATTTAATAAATACTTATATTTATTTATTATCCTATTGAAGATAATGATTCCAGTCTGGCTCTGTTCCTTCTTGGAGGACCGTCCCCAGAGAGTACAGCTTGGGGAGAGTGTCTCGGCCCTGTGGAGTCTCAATTGTGGGGTTCCACAGAGGTTGATTATCTCCCCAATGCTGTTTAATATCTATATGAGGCCACTGGGTGGGGTCATCAGGGGATGTGGGGCTTTGTGCCATCAGTATGCTGATGATACCCAGCTTTACATCTCCTTTTCACCTACTTCAGTGGATGCCGTTCTGTCCCTGCAGCGCTGCCTGGAGGCTGTACTGCAATGGATGCAGCTGAATGGGTTGAGGCTGAACCCAGACAAGATGGAGGTCTTGAGGGTGGGCGGGCCCCCCATTGGCACTTTGGGAGACTCCCTCTCTTTTGGGGGGGTGACTCTCACCACGCGGAGTGAGGTTCGCAGCTTGGGGATACATCTGGACCCGGAGCTTACCGTCCACCTATTTTCATCTGTGGAGGATCACCCAGCTGTGACCCTACCTTGATGGGGGGTCCCTCACTACTCTCATCCATGCTTTCATAATCTCACAATTAGACCATTGTAATGCACTCTACGTGGGGCTACCTCTGAGATTGATGCGGAAGCTTCAGATGGTGCAGAACACGACGGCCAGACTTCTTAGTGGGGTGAGAAAACACCAGCATATCTCCCCCACTCTGGCCACCTTACACTGGCTGCCCATTTGCTTCTGCATCAACTTCAAAGTGCAAATGATGATGTATAAAGCCCTAAACAGTTTGGGACCTCGGTATTTGGCAGACCACTTTCTCCCACCCAGATCTACCCGAATTACTCGGCGTAGCCACGAGGGTCAGTTGAGGGGCCTAATGCTGAGAGAGCCTCCCGGAAAGAAAGAACAGGAAACCGGGCCTTCTTGGCAGTGGCCCCTCAACTATGGAACAGCCTTCTATCAGAGATCCGCCTGGCTCTCTCGCTGGGTGTTTTTAAGAGCCGCTTAAAAACTTGGCTCTTGAGGCAGGCCTTCCCTCCTGTCAATTCTTGAGTTCTATCTTTCTTTCATTCCCCATCTTGATCATACTATATTGTTTAAATTTTTATGATTCTGATTGTCTTTGACTATGATTGTAATATTATTATTGTCATTTAATGATATTTTATGATTTTGTAAGCCACCCCGAGTAGACGCTGTCTAGGAGGCCAGGGTATAAATAGAATGAATGAATAAATAAATTAATAAATAAAATATAAGTTATCTGTGCTGACATCCCATTGAAATCAATGGAACACAATTCAGTCCTCATTATTTTCAATGGAACTTGAGATTGACTAATGTTATTTGATTTGAGCTCCATCTGTAGACTGGATGGTAGTCTTTGCATTTTCTTTTCATTAGACAATTGTCTTAAAGCAATTTAAATAATATAATAAGCATTTAATAATACTAGTAGACAGCATGTTTAGACGTCTGCTGTTCACACACAGAGAGAGAGAGAGAGAGATATTTTTGATTCAAAAATACCTGCTGTTTCATCTCCTACTGAACCCAACTGTGGAATTGCTTACATAACACATATAGTGAATTTCAGTTATGTTTTAGCTTTTTATTTAATTCAAGTTTTCAGATGCAAATCTCCAAAGATTTTTTTTTAATAATCATATTTATACTGTGATTCTAGCCACTATATAATTAAGGCTGATGAGAGGTTTCCACATTATCTCTCCAACAGGAACAAATGAAGAAGACTGCACTTTTTCTTTTCTTCATATCTCTTTAAAATGACAACTGGTGCTCTTCAGCTTCTCAGTTCTGACACCTTGTGAACATTCTACTTATGTCTTTTAACCAAGTGGAAAATGTTGAATGTATAGTGTACAATGCAGTGAGTGTGAAGTGTGAAGTGTTATATTGCTGTTGTCTGCCTGTTTCATGTCTTTTTATGAAGGTTATGAATTACTTCTTACCTTAAGATGTTCAATAAAGATGGAGTGTTCTTTTTCCAACATTGGTGCCTGTCTTTCAAAAAGCAGAGAAATTCCCCAAAGAAAAAACTTTCGCTGAGATATCCTGTTGAATCCAGAAACTGCTGCCTGTGTCCCTGTCCCTGAGGAGTCAACTATCGCACCATGTACCACTTCTGTGGGCAGTCACCTATGACCACCACAACTCCTCTGGGAAGCAGCTAGAATCCTTCCACCCACAGAATCACACCCTATAGGGAGGGCCTGACAGCCATTGGTGTAGCTTTAAGGACACAGCACACCTTCTGATAGTCTTGCTTCTCTGTACACATTCCTCCAAGTGTTTGCCTTCTACAGTTGACATTCTTTTTCTCCACCCTCCATCCCTTGCTGACCTTCCAGAGGAGTCTGTTCTGTCTGGTCCAGAAACTTTTCATTTTCTCTAGAGAGTGTTCAGTGGGCATCATTGTTCTCAAGCTGCTGTACCTTCTCTTCCACCAGAGTAATCATCTTTCACTTATCACAGAAATCATTGCAACAAGTCTGTCATCATCCATATATATCTCTTTGTTCTGACTGGACAGTGACACACCACTCTTGGCCTTCTCATTAAACGTCCATGCCAAATATTCCTGTTCACTCACTATTTTCACAAACTTCTCTTCATGACCTCACCAGGACTGCAAGTGCAGCTATAAAGCTTCAGCTGCTATCTCTGACCCCAAAGTTCGATTGAGAGCATATTATCCTACTGTCTCTGTGTATGGTTCACGAGCTGCACAGTGGCAGAGAAAAAGGCAATTCAAAGGGTGATTAAGACGGCCCAAAACATCATTGGCTGTTCACTCCCCTCTTTGGAAGAATTGTATAAGAACAGATGTAAGAGGAAGATATCTAACATACTGAAAGACTCCTCTCATCCGGGATATCAGCTCTTTAAACTATTACCATCAGGAAGGAGATTCAGGGTATTGAAAGCAAGGACAAGCAGATTCAAGAACAGTTTTTACCCAAGTGCAGTATTGAGTTTAAATATGGGGCCATAGGTTTTCGGTGGATTTTAATTGCTGAGAGAAAACGGGGTATCTATATTTGGATGGTGAAAGTTGTGTATATTTTAACTTTTTTTTGTAGTGTTGTCCAGTTTTACCTTGGGGAAGAGCACCTCATTTCGTTGCACCCACTTGTGAGCGCAATGACAAATAAATTTCTTATGTCTTATGTCTTATGTCTTAAACAAGTCAGTAGTTATTTCTTTGCAACAAGATTCCTCCCCTCCTCACCAGGGCAGAATAGGGACTCCCAGTTTCCTGACAGAGGTGAATCTGCTCTGGATTTTAGTCCTGACTTTAAAGGAACTATCCAAGGTGCTGAATGTTACATCCCAAATTGGGTCAGTACCTCAGATAGTTATTTTAATGCCCAGACTAAATCCTGAAAGGGACTCACTGCCTCTCTTCTTTTCAAATCACTGGCCTGCACTGTCTCCCTCAGTATCATACATTTGGAGCAGAACACACAGTTGCAATAAAACGAAGAGCCAAAAAATACATACATAAACCTTGAAACAGCTTAGTCAGTTTCAGGCCAGCAGAACCAACCTCACCTTCTTTTGTTTCTTCCACAAGTCCCACACAGCGTGACCCTGTTTATTCACCCTGCTCATGAGTATTCTGGGACTGTGAGTGTTGTTTTAAATACTTTGAGTGGGAACTATAAGATTGCATGTTTCATATATGCCGAAATACTCTGAGTATAGTTTTGGCTGCTGCTTATGTATTATTAAATTGGGGAGATCTCCCTTCCCTTCCCTTTTGGACACTATGGCATATATGAATTCTTAGTGAAAACCATATTAAAATGTAAATAAAGTTAGAGAAAACTTTTCTTCATATGCAAACTGACAGAAGAAGTTAAAGTAAACTGTTGGGCAGTTCTTTTTTTGAACTAACTAATCACCTGACGAGCTATTTTGTAAACTGTTTCTCCAATTTATATGTAAGAGAAAGGTTTATTCTAGATTTTAGTTATCTTTGACATAATATTTCATCTGATGCTTCTCCAGGTTCAAAGTTCAAACCAAGAAACTTTGAATTTATCATTTACACTAGTGCTCAGACTAAAATGTCTGCGTCTCTTCTAACTGAATTCTGACACATCCACATCCACATAGGCATCCTTCAGTCTCAAGAGACTATGGTAACATGCTCTGAATCGAGGAGTATCCTCTCCAAAGCATGAAGCCTGGGTAAAGCAATATGGAGGATAGGCTGTTACCCAAGCAGCAGATCCCCCCTCTCCACGTCACTGAAATGGTCCAATGGAAAAGCAAGAGCCAATACAACTGGTTCCAGCAACATCGCAGGAGTTGGCAGAACGACACGAACTGACTTCGGGACTCCAGCTCCGGATTTTGCCTCTAGGTTAACTCCTGAAGCCTTTTCCATCAGTGGATATAGCCACAAGGCAGTGGAAGTTTGAAATTGGAGTTTTCCTTCTCCTAGATGGGCTGCCTTCCAAGGCTGACGAACCCTACCTACCCGGCCTGCTCTATAAAGTGCGGAAGTATGATCTGATCCTTAAAACTTTCCTCCGTCCCAGATGTATGCAAATCTAATTGGCTTTCCTATTTACCATATTAGGGCCAGAGACAGAGAATTCTGACACAGACAATGTACAAACCAAGGACTGCTCACCAAGATACTGTCCAGGAAAAATGTTTAGTCTTGTTTTATTTTCCTTAATCATTTGAAAAACAGAACTACAATTAACAACTGGTCTCAGAATCTGGAACTATAGTCTGATATTTATTTTTACATTTGAACCTGGCAACAAGCTATGGCTAAGAAGATTGCCCTGCCCAGCTGACCAGGGAAATGTTTGTGTGCACTTGGAATATTAAGATTGTTAAAAGACCATAAACCATGATTAGTTCTAAATCACGGTTAACTGTACCGTCTACACCAGGCCATACAGTTGTATTCCTAGTTAAGATACTGAGTATGGACAGATGATAAGCCCTTCTCCCTGTCCTTCTTCCTTGGGAAACCTTCATTGACTGACACACAATATCCTCAGCGGTCTCCATACCTACTGTGCTTACTGAACTAAAGCCTCCTTTTTTTCTTTTCTGAATAGAATGGATTTCTGCCCATGCCTTATGTGGCTCAGGATTTGAGTGCAGTAGCCAATTTCAAAGCCTGTCCTTTCTATTTAGCAATCAGTGCATTAGGGTAAAATATTCACACAGATGTGCTGGCAATTGAAAGGGTTTGCAGTGTAGTGACAAGGCCTTCTTCTTCTTTTTTAACCTGGCTCTGCAAAATGATGAATGAGCATTAAGCAGAATATTCTTTTGGCCTTTAGGTTTACCTTGATCTTCTCACAGAATGCAAATTGACATTATATCCATATTTCTACAGGATTTTATTACCATGGTCATGATGTGAGGGCTTTTCTTTCTCTGTCTCTTTCTCTGTCTTTCTTTTATTCTCCCCCCCTTTTTCCTCCCCAATATGAATAGTGTAAAAGGGGAAACATATTATTGCAAAGAAGCATTATTGTGTGAGGAATGTATAAACAGCTGAGAAGAATAGAACGACATGCTCATAATGGAGAGTGAAAGCTCTTCATTTTGTCCTGATTGTCTACCCTTCCTTTTTAAACAACCTTCCTTTTTTCCTCGCTATCAATACAAAGTTCCTCCCCCCTCCTTTTTTTTTGTAAAATGAAGGGCATTCACACTGCCTGAAAGAAGCTTTTAAAGTTGATCTGTGCCCACACAAAAGCCAGGCAGTGCAAGAGCGCACATCAAGTTGAGGAAGCAAACTTGGTCAATGTTCATTACTCATTGGGTCGACACTATGAACCCTGCTGCCTCATTTTTGTGTGTGTGGAAAAAAAAATCAGATAAACTTTCCCCCCTCCATGATAAACAACTGGAATAATTTTTCTTTGCTGTCAGGTCCCTTTCTACTCTTTCTTACTCGTTCTCACACTCTTTCCCAGCTCGTAAAAGGTAACCGAGGGCAGCTCTTTGGTCTGATAAATGGGCTCTTTTCAATTGGTAGCAGGCTGCAGGAAAGAGAGATAATCCTGGATAATGTGGACACAGTTTTCATTTCATGTCACCCAATTAAACTGCAATTATCTGAAGTGCAACGGCAGAAAAAGTGGGAAGAATGGCAGGAGAATAGGCAGTATTTTCTCCCTAGGACTTTTTAAACAACACCTGTAACCTTAGGTCTGAGATATATGGAGAGACATAGATATAGATATATAGTACAGTATTCTGACTAAAATGCTGTTGCTTATCATAGTAAATCACAACTAGAGTCGACTCATGTGAATCAATGGAAATTTTGAAGGAGCTGACCTACCACATCCTCACTGATTCAATGGAGCTACTCTAGTGCAACCAATATGCTAAGCTACAGGCTTTCAATCAATATGATGCACAGAGAGGTGCGCTAGTACTTAGTAGTAGTATTACAGCAGTAGCATGAGACAGACCAGTCTTTAACTTAGAATGAAATATCTCACTTCACAATTTTATTGGACCTTCCTCTTCCAGTGATTATAATGTAAGGAGAATATCTGTGGTCTTCTTGGGTTGTCTGTGAAAATCACCGTGCTTTAAGATGAGGTGCTGAGTGGTGTTTTTTTCACTCCTATTCCCCCTTCAACACTTGTTCCAGAATGTCAGACTTGAGAAAGAGGCAAGCCACTGAGTATGGAGACAGCCCTCTTTTCCCCATGCAATGTCATTGGAAAACACATGCTCGGATCGGAACATTGTTTCCAATTATTTAAATGACTGGCAGCTGGATGTGGAATGTAGTGGCTTCCCTCTGTTTCAGGTCAGAACAACAAAGGACAAATGGGAAGACCACCCAACCACCTTGTCCACTAGTAAGCATCCCTGTTCATCATGAACGTTCTCCTCGGCTGCCTGTACCTCCACAACTATCGCAGAATCTTTGGGTAGGGGTGTCCTGCCCTCTGTGTCACATGTGATAACATTCAGGTGGGTTGGATATATGGCTCAACCCTAGAAGTAACACCCCAGGGAAGCAAGCAGTTTGCTGAAGATGAAAATGAATGCTTGCAAACATTTGAGAGTATAATAATTTTATCCTGCCAAATTTTTTAAAAAAAAAGAGTTTTAATGGTAAAATTCAAATGCCCATTTTGGCTGTGAAAACTTAACAGTACAAAGCCTTGATCTTCATTGTTTTGATGTTCGCAAGACTGAAATAGGAAATCTCATAAATGGTCATCTATCTGATGTTACTTACCATGGCTTGGCCAGAATGTTAGAGAAGGTGAAAGCGAGTTTCCTAGAGAGCACCTGGTACAGTGTCTGGAAGGTAATATTTATACTGTATCTTTCATATCAGAAGGTCTGGAGGATTACTTCATTCATGCTGTGTGCATGTGTGGAAATTTAAATCCATGGCTGAATTTGCTTTAGCTAACCAGAGAGGAGAGAGAGAGAGAGAGAGAGAGAGCAGGAGGAAGAAGAGGAGGAAATCTGCTGTAACTGTCCAGATTTGCAAGAGGTGCAACTACAGCAGAACTACCGTAACAAGGGCTGACCACAAATTTCCTCCTCCTCCCCCCCTCCACTCTTTTGGCCCCTTTCACGCTGTAGCACACTAGCACTGGCACCAAGCTTTTTAAATGAATAAATAAATGGTTTGGAGAAAAAAGGTGCTCTATTGAGGGGAACTGAAACCGCTGTGAGTGCCCCTTTGTGTCCTCTCTCCCCACCTTGACTGAGCAAGTTGGGAGAACCCATTTAGCCATGAAACTGCATTGACTCAAATGATCACACTGCCTGTAAATGCATTCAATTAAGAAAAAAAAGTATGAGCCCAGGCAGCAGAGGAAAAACAGTATGGATGAGGGGGAGACTTGTATGCTATGTAGTCACCTGAAAATAATATGAATCTGACCATCACAGCCCTGAGCATTTCTTGTATTATTTATTGATATAGCCTCCTCCTCAGGTTCTTTGGTGCTACTGTGCCATATAAGGTGGCAATCTTGATTTGCTCCAGCCTTTGGACCTGGATACATTCAGGATCACATGTCATGGTTGTATTTTGTTCTTGCAAGGGGTGAAGTAGCCATGCTGGAATGGAAGTGCTGGAATTTGACCGATGAGTGGAATGATTGATGAGCTATCTTACCCAACGTCTTAACAGAAGAGAAGGCTGCATCACTGTAGAGGCAGACATATAGCAGTCCCTGGGCCACTTCTAGATCTCTAAATGTTGTCATCTTTCCACCACCAGTAATCAAACCAATAAGCAAAGGATATTCATGATATCTGACAGCAAACCATTTTGGGAGGTGGAGATGAGACCTTGTCCATCCCCATGTGCTACTTCTCTTACCCCTAGTAAAAGAAGTCTGCTGACTTTTATGACTCTGCCTGTCCAGGAGTGCTTAGGATACTCCACAGAGAGCAATTTAGGATCATCTGAGCCAGCCTTCAAAGAATAATCATGAGGAAACCTACCAGGGTGTATTTTTCACACAGGCCACTCAAAGAGGCTCTTGCAGTGGCACAAAACGCTGCGCCTTCTGCACTGTGTTATAACCCCAACTGCATTCAAGCCAACAATGTGAATGATAAACATACTGAATGCCAGCTTCACATTTGATATTGAAAATAGTTTTGTGTGGTATGCAGGCAACACCCTCTCCTTCACAAAGATCCCTCCAGATATGTGGTCCAACCAGTTACTTTGGTAAGTTATTGGCCAAAAAGAAAATACTGAGTTTTTTCCCAAGACGCAAGAGAGGTGGTTATGAAATCATTTCCAGGTGTTTTCCTTTTTGGATAAGCCATCTGTGGCAGCGGGACAACATATTTTAAACTCTTTGGTCTGGCACTCTTCTAATCAGTGCTGCAAGTTACAAGAGACTAGAGGATCGCCTTGAACTAGCACGAGGAATTATGTCTGTCTAGCTGCCGCATAACACCACAACCTGCTTTTACTGCAATGCTGCTTTTGCAATTATAAAAAAAAAAATCTCCATCGGCAACATTGTTATACATCAAGAGCAGCCACTGAATCTGGGATTCTTAATAGCAGCATGCCTCCTCCCTCAAGGCATATTAGGATTTCATACCGGGCATGTTAAAAATATCTATATTTAGCATACAGTATAGGTTTTTTTATTTGGGAAACTGAGAAAAACCAATTACTACTATTTCTTTATTGGTGTATAGCTTATCATACCATCTTACAATATGCATGTTACTGTTAAAAAAACTGGAGATTGGCATAAAAATTAATTTATAAAAATGCAAAGACTTTAATAAGCAATTTCAAATGTCCAGGAAAATTGTTGGGGGAGGGGGCTTTATCAAACGTGGCCATGGGTCAAAATAGGGTGATAGTAATTCTAGCTGACTGGATAGCTCAGTTGACTTAGGTATCTAAGACAGAGGATGGGAGTTTGATTCCTTGCTCGGTCTTGCACTTCCAGGAGAAGAGCCAGCCTGTGTGGCCTTGTGCAACCCACACAGTCCCAGGATGTCCCCAGAAGAAGGGGATGGTAAACCATTTCTGAGTACTCTCTACCTAATAAACCCTGAAAAGGATTGCCATAAGTTAGAATTGACTTGACAGCACACGATTATTTTACTATTAATAACAATTCCAAAAGAATGTGCCACCTGACCCCTCATAATTATAACACATTGTAAACCAAGATGCAACTTCAAGAGAAAATGCTTGAACCCTAGAAATTTGCAAACCAATTCTGCATACTTTTTGTCACAGGTACGACACCATTTTTAAACTTAAAAGTAAACTACATGTACCGTTACATGTAGAATATGGGTGCAGATGACCCTCCATTTCTCCTGGATGCATGAGAAGCATGTTTAAACATGGTAGTATTTGGTGTGAGTGAACTAAAGTGGACTGGAATTAGATATTTTCAGTAAGACAAGTATTTTACTCCGCAATGACAAAATCAAAATAAATTGTGTGGCAAATTGCCATAAGTGAAAAAAAAATTCCATATACATTATCTGTTCTGTACTAAGTTGTATTGACTACCCATCAAATGCCTTGGGATTTGCTCTGCTTATAAAACAGGTGAATTCAAAACATTTTTTCCTGACCCCATAAAGCAAAGGTTGAATCGAATCCGCCCAGCCCTTTTTGCTTGCGAAGTGCCTTTATTCTGTCCTGCCTAGAGGCTTCCTTTTTTTTTTCTTGCTGGAAGGACTGGAAAGGGCTTTTTCCTGTGCAGATGGGGTAGGGTGTCTTATCTGTAGAGGAGGAGGGACAAAAGAGAAGAAGGAGAATAACCAGATGCAGGAAAAGAGAGGAAGTGCATGAGAGGGGGCAATGAAAGAGAGTGAGGAAGGGTGGGTGTGGGAAGGGTCACCAAGGAGGGCAGAGAATGTGTGCATGTGTTTGTGTGCGCACATGCACAAGCAGCACCAGTGCTCACCTTTCTGTGCAAAGCCTCTGCTCCCTAAGCCACCACTTTTTAAAAAAGCAGTTCTGCCCACCCCATCCTGTTTATTCATTCATTAACTTATTACACTTTCAGGAATTCACCGGCAAGATTAGGTACAGAAATTAATGAGAGGAAGGAAAGCCTTCTTAAGGCAGTTTCTTTGGACTATGCCATCTACAGGAGTTTCAAATGGAACTGCAAGAAAAAGCATTTTTTTCCCTTCTCTGCTTCTGTGGCCACATGCAACAGAGAGCCAAATACCCCAATGTGATTTCATGGCTAGAGAAGGAGAGTTAGTTCACATTTCCCTTGCTGTGTAGTCACAGCCTCAGTGTGCAACAGACCAGGGATGTTGATTAGTTGTTGGACTCAAGTCCCAAGTCCGAATCCAAGTCTTTGGTAACAAGATGTCAGTCAAGCCCCAAATCTTTTGTGCCAAGTCCCGAGTCCCAGGCCTCGACTCTGAGTCCCAGGTCTTGGATGGAAGCCAGGAGGTGAGATGTGCCTGCACATGGGCAAAAGCAGCAGTTCTGGCTTCCCTTCCCAGAGTGGGCCCTTGCCTCTGTGCATGCTCAGAAGCAGTGGGCCTGGCCTCTGCCTCCACTGCTGGTGACCTGCTTCTGTCTGGAAGATCCAGTCTGGATTAAAATCACTGCACACAGGTAGGAAAGCTTACATCTTCTTCCTGCAGGTTTGTTCCTCTCGTTAAATTCATTGGAAGGGGTTTTTAAAAACTGGAACTGGAGAGAGTTGATTTAAACAGGACTGGAGGTGTAGATTTTTGGAAAGGACATTTTAAACTTCTACCCCTGCATGATTATTAGAGTCAGGATAAGGCTAGCACAAAATTTATTTAGAGTAAGAAAGAATATAGGATTCAGTTCTATGCTGAGTAATCTGTATAGCTTGAAGCTCAGCATTGGTCTAAAAAGGGAAAGCTGTTTGAAGGACATTAGTTTTGCTGTGTTATGTGAATTCTGATATATGTTTCTCTCTCACTCTCTTTCTTGCCATATATTGTTGTAAATGTATGCTATGCAGGCATTCAGTACAATGGGATCTAAATATTATTCAATTCTTCAGAAAAACAATCTCCAGTTTATGAATATGGGATACTGTGCTTCTGTAGCCATGATTCAGAAGACCAGGAAATGGCCCAATATTGCTGCACAGTATCATGCTTGTGTTGCCAGGTGGGAAAAAGGATGTTAAGTTTTACATAGCAGAGGGCAACCTGAATGTTGACAACAACTATGGCAGCAGTCAGTGTGGTCTACAGCAGTTTCACAACCTTGAGTAACCCAGGGGTTCTTGGATTGCAATGCCCAGAAGCCTTCACCACCTGCTGTATTAACTGGGGTTTCTAGGAGTTGTAGTCCAAGAAGACCTGGGTTGGAAACCACTGGTCTACAGAATACCCTCTTGTGCTTGCTTTTATTTACAAAGTGATACCAGGCAATGTAACATCCCAGAACCTGACTCTTTTTTTTAAAATCCATCCTCCACTTCTCACCCAAACACAAAGCAATTGTTAGGGCTGTTTTTGACAAGTGTGAATTTTCAATGAATCCTTTGTGTTTCCAAAAGCCTTATCTAAAATTCTTTTACACTGTGGTTTTTCTCCCCAATTTTGAATAAAAATGCATTTTACTGGTTCATAATGGTAATGAACTATTGTGTGATTACAAAACTGTCAATCTTTTTGGTGCTGGTTAAAATTACAGCTTGAAAGCACAGTCACTTCACTGAAGCTAGCCAGGGCTCAGTCTAGTTCTGGCCTAGATGGGAAACCAACTTGGAAACTAATGCATGTTGTAAGGAATCCCCGAGGGCATTCCAGTACATGAAGGAGCTTCCATAGTACTATACTCACCACCCTTTGAACCCCAAGCTGGGTGAGACTCAAATGGTGCGTGAATTAGCACTGTGGGCAAGCTTCTAACCTAGATTTTATACCTGTCTCTTTACTTGAGGCACAATTCTCTCCTGATTGTGCACTTTGTACTTAGCACACCAACCAGACAAGACAAGAATAATAAACATAGTGACCTTCTTTAGACACCCAAATCTCATTTCCTCCAAGGATCACACTTGGGTGAAAATATAAAAGGGTTTATTAAAATTATAAAAAAAGTATAAAGAATTCAAAAAGGTAGTTGTACAATTCCAGAACAATGCAAAAGCAGTAAGCAATGCATATTCAGATGAATTAAGTGAGCCCTATGAAAGCTTTGTCCATAAAATAATAAAAGCTAGCTACTTCTCCCTAAAAACTATTCGCCAGCTAAGTAATAATGATTTAGCTTCTTCTACTGCATCTCTGTGCCTAATACATCGACTTTAGCAGACAGACAGATGAAAAGATATCTTGCTTGACAAAAAGCTCCTAACTAGCCTCTTGCTAGATCTTAAATCCATGTTCCTCCAACATGATATTATCCGATCAGGTTCAAGTCCTTTGTCCAGTAATTTCACCCTCAAAGTGTAACTTCTCTCAACCCCTCCTTTCAGTTCCCATGAGAATCTCTGCTAATGAGAAATTAGGAATGGAATGTGAGGTCTCTGGCTCACTGTGGTACATTTTTGATGCATCCTGGAACAGAGCAAAACACATCTTATTTCGCAGACAAATAAGTGCCACCTGCAGCAGCCTGGAGAAGTATGAAATAACCCATCTGATTTCTTCTCACATGTCAGCAAGAGTTTCATTATGAATTATATTAAATTGTATTAATATTTGTGATTATTATTAAAGCTAGATTTCTGGAAACAGACGTTTTGACAATACTTGGCCAGTCAACTAAATGATTTTTTTTTTTAAAAAAAAAACCTATGATCCAAGACATGGTGTGCTCCCAAAATGGCAGGCTGAGGCACACACACTTTTTAGACCATGAGCTTCCAGTACAAAAGCCCAACCCTAACATGGCCTACCAAAATGTTACATCTGGCTGAATGCATCTGGCTGAATGCTATTTTATCTCCATTTTATGTCTTGTTGATGCAATAAGCATCAGTAACTTTCAGTAGGCCTCATTTTTCAATAAATGTGAATAGGATTGAGCCACATGTTTGTTTGGATCATTGATATTTCTAGTAAGTATGGATACTAGATAGAAGGCAGCAGTCTAGCCTCTATTCCCAGCCCAAGACTGCTTCTAAGAGATCCTTCTTAGAGCTAACAAAACCAGGCTCTCCTTCATACATTGTGCAGGTCTAGAAGGCACCCCTCACTTTATGCAGGTTATATCCTTGCACTCATTCAATTTCCTGAGGAAATTTACATGCCAGATTTACCTGCCTGAACCTGCCCCACAGAGCATTAGTGTTCACCCAGAGACCTCTGACAAGGTTCTTTGATTTCCCCTTCCCTTCCCTCTTCATTCTGCTTCTGTGGATAAATTGAATTATGTTGTGTTTTACCACACAGAATGTTATGCTGGATCTTGCTTCAAGCCACTTTTATCTACAAGAGAGTGACACCACCTGCTTTCCCATCAGCCTGTCTCTGCCATCTTCCTGGTGCAGCACCCTTCAAATACTGGAGGAATTTATCCATAGCTTGAAGATCAGTCTGTACTGTGCCTGCTTTGTACTTTGCAGATGGAGTTTCCTTAAGAGATTAATTGTCTGTTGCTGAACAATGTGTTGTAGCTGATACCCTCCTGAACTCTGACATCTAATACCAGACACCTTTTAAACTGTGA